>NC_090731.1:58588989-58603989 GCF_036898095.1 Palaemon carinicauda
AGCAATAGATGAAATAGTGTGGATACAAAATCCCACCCAATTATATCACATAATATGAAAAATTCAAAATGATGTTGGAAGATTTGAAGGTGGATTCAAGTGTCTGGAACGCTCCATTGTGAAAGAATCTTTAAAATGTAATCCAAGTAACCAAATTCATTTAAGCTAATAATTACTTATTCTTGGAGGTAACCAGAATTATGTCAATACATTTGATGTTTTCTTCAGGTGAAAAATTTTTATATTCTGTTATCAATTTTCTTTTCATTGTTCACCTAAGATACACTACCAATTAGAATATCTAACATAACCTAATATAACAAAAATATTTCTTCACATATAAAATCTCAATATTGGAAAATCCAAATATAATAATTTTTTTTTTTTTTTGCAGCTAAAATCTTCAATGAATATTTGGCAAACCAGCAGTTATTATTATTATTATTATTATTATTATTATTATTATTATTATTATTATCATTATTATTATTATTATTATTATTATTATTATTATTATTATTATTATTATTACTAGCTTTGTTACACCCCTCGTTGAAGAAGCAGGATGCTATAAGCCAAAGGGTTCCAGCATGGATAAATAGCCAAGTGAAGGAAGCAAATAATGAAATAAGTAAACTACAAGATAAGTAATGAATAATTGAAATAACATATTTTAAGAACAGAAGCCACATCAAAATATATCTTCTATACATAAACTATATATTTTTTTTTTTTTTATGTCAGCCTGTTCAACATAAAAACATTCGCTGCAAGTTTGAACTTTTGAAGTTCCACCGATTAAATTATTCATCAAATCATTCTACAACTTGGCGACAACTTGAATAACTCTTCTAGAATACTGTGTAGTATTGAGCCTTATGATGGAGAAGGCAATCATATTAGAATTAACTACATACCTAATATTACAATATATCCTCCAATTAAAAAGAAACCTTCCAGCTCCCCCAGGCAACTTTGAAATACAGATAGATTCCTCTGGGTAAAGATTGCTCTTGAAGTTGGGTTTGTGAAACAGATCCTCCGGGAATCTAGCTTTCAGAAGAGTGATATAAGCCATTGGAACTGACTAAGGAAACGGGCTATTTAGTAATGTTATTTGTTCTTACTTCTTTCCCCTTTTTATTCGTGTTCGGCAGTGCTTCCGGAGGGTGACCGGCGTAATAACATAAACACTTGAGTTAAGAAATGGCTTTGTCAATACCATAAAGAACAGGGCTGTGCGTCACACAGAGGGGAAAAAAGCAATAAAGGTATGGACCACATTGGGGAAATATAGCGACCTATTCTTTACGATCGTTTTGTTTCTTATGTTCTATGGATATGCGGCTGCCTCAAACAGATAAGTAGCGACAGTCCTATTATTATTTTCATTTATGTGCAAGTACATGCAGATGTGTGCGTGAGTCTAGATATCTTTATGTGCTCAGTAGATGAGGTAATAAAACCTTTTCGAGTGACAAAGGTTCTTTCATTTATGTGCTCCAACAGCTAATTTCTTTATAAATGTGATATAAGATTTATTTGCTTGAAAATTCCATATAATATTTCATTTCCCATACTCTAATGATACTAATATTTAGAACTGAAATTTTGGCCTCCATGATACAATAATCACTTCCAAAAAATGGGTCACACAAGAGGTTAGCACTGCCATTACAACTCCTGGTGTTCACCATAAGTAATACTAAATATATTATCTATTCTGACCCTTCTGGTCTTAGTTGCTCGCCTTTCTAAACTTATATTTCACTTCCACTCTCCATTCATTTTCAAGTATCTTTCTGTTCAACCTCATAAGTTAATCACACTGAAACAGGCCAGATCCCCTAGTTGCAACTTGATGTTGAAAGGTCTCGTTCACCTTTAACACTGAACCATGTAGTCCAAAAGCAATTAGTCATATAAATAGAATAGAAAGAAAGAGGATGAAGTAATGAAGCTGTTAATTAGGTCACTTACCAACAAAAAAGAAAGTGTTTGTTACGATTGCTGCTAGTGCAAACCAATAGACGTTCTCATGCATTATATTGTATGGCTTAGGGCACTGGGTCAAAAGCCAGATCTCCTAGGCTGGTAACCAATGGACAATTGGCAATGAGCCTGAAACTAGTGAGTGTACTCAGTACAGGCATATAAGTGATAATTTAACCCTCTGTTTTGCTCTAGACTTAATTCGCCTATATTGCTTTCTTTGGATTAATTCTGTGTATTTTAAGAGGAAACTAGAATCTGTCTAGCTTAATCAAATGATTAAATTCAAATAAATTTATTAATACCATCTTTTGACACATTTTTCATTGGCATAATCTTAACAGGTCAGTTTTCCCTTCTTCTTCTTCTTCTTCTTCTTCTTCTTCTTCTTCTTCTTCTTCTTCTTTTTCTTCTTCTTATTATTATTAGTTTCCTTTTTCATAAGATGGATCAGTATAATACCAACAATTCTATTCATTCAGAAATTTATTATTGAGATTAATTATTAGGAAGGAATTTGTAACTTTGTGCAACTGAAGAAAAAACTGATTTCAGTGGCCTATGTGAGTTATCAATCACTCAGAAAACTATAAGTGATAGAATAGAGCCCAGTACAATACATGGAAGCACCAATTCTAGAGTTTGTATGTATGTGTGATATATATTTATATGCCTGTGTATAAAACCGAATGTAATAGTAACAAAGAAAAGTTAGCCTGAATGTTCCAGTCTTTTGCAACTGTACCTCAACTGCACCGTAGTAAGGAAATACAAAGAAATGTTAAACCATCACGCAGACACTGAACTAAACCCGTAAAGATATTATACTTCAAAGGTTGAGAATTATTATATGTATTTCTGACTACCTCCTGATCATCAAAAAGAGTAACGATGGCCCTCCATAGCAGTGCTATAAAGGTCGCCTACAGACTACAGGATAAATGGTTGCTGCAAAACAGGATCCCTCTATACAACATTTTTTTCTTTATAAGGTATAAAAAGAAAGTTTTCTTACATGCTAGCTTTTCGGATAATTTAGATTCAGAACATGTATCATCTCAAAAAATATTTTGGATGATAAAAATAACTTCTTTAGATATTTTTTTTCCTTTATCTTGCTTGAATAACTATATAGCAGCTGTCGGTAATCTCTGTCATCTTTTGTAAGAGGTTTAGTTAATTTACGCCGAGATGTAGCCTTACGCTTCAATCCAGAGCACTCCAATTGTTTATGATAGCGTATGAGAGGTCCTCTGTTAGGCCCTAAATTGAGGTTGAAACTTTAATTCAATATCAAGTGATGATTATCGTTATATGATAAGAATCATCTTATGATTCACTATAGCCCTCTCGTTATTATTGAAATAATAATAATAATAATAATAATAATAATAATAATAATAATAATAATAATAATAATAATAATAATAATAATAATAATAATAATAATAACAAACCTATTATTATTATTATTATTATCATTATTATTATTATTATTATCATTATTATTATTATTATTATTATTATTATTATTATTATCAATAATAATAATAATAGTAATAGATTTATTATTATTATCATTAAAATTATTATTATTATTATTATTATTATTATTATTATTATTATTATTATTATTATTATTATTATTATTATTGCCTGCTAAGCTACTACCCTAATCGGAAAAGCAAGATGCTATAATCCTAAGGACTCCAATAGGGAAAATATCCCAATGAGGAAATGAAACAAGGATATGAATAAACTACATGAGAAGTAATTAACAATAAAATAAAACATTTCAAGAGCAGTAACATTAAAATAAATCTTTTTTATATAATACAAAAAAGATTTAAAAAATAAATAGGAAGAAAAATAAGCTAGAATAGTGTGCTCGAGTATACCTTCAAGCAAGAGAAATCTATCCCAAGACTAGAGAACAGTGGTTTGATTTTGGAGTATCCTCCTAGAAGAGCTGCTGACCAGCGCTGAAGAATCTCCTCTTTTACCAAGTGGAAAGTAGCCACTGAGCAGTTAGAGTGCAGTAAACTCAGGTGGATGAGAATAGAGGATAATGGAAAAAATAGATCACTCCCAAACTCCAAACTCACCCACGTTATTACAAAAATCTGATATACACCAGAATCCCTCCGAGCTCTGAGAATAATGCGCAACTCCCAGACGTTAATATATATGAAAATTGAATATCTAAAGATCTCTTTCTATTACACTTTAAAATAAATCTGGGTGATTACTTAACTTTTAACGGGTACTATTCTAAAACCAACGTAATACTTCTATTGTAAATCAGGCATACAATCAAGGCACTGAATTAATTATTGGATCAAAATGATACACACCTCACAAAAAATTATATACATTCTATAGAAATAATGATTAAAAAGTAATACCAAAATTTAAAGCACTTGTAATTTAAATCTGAACTAAAACATAGACTTATGCCAAAAAACACTTCAAGAATTTTACGACAATCACTTGTTTCACAAGAGATTAATTATGAATATATCTAATTTTGACAATTAATGAAAAAATTACACTTTAACACAAGAAAATTAATAAAAATTACACCTATACATGTGCGTAATTGTTACTCTAACGAATTTTGGTGCTCACCAGGTTACTGAATGGTTAACCAAAAATATATGCACTTCATGGTTTGACCAAATCACACAGGGCCAGTCAAAAAAAAAATCTACAATATAAAATATACTTGCATAACTTCACTTCACTTCTTTTAAATCAAACACAAAATATCAACAATTATTTTTTAACAAGCACTATTTACGTTGGGGAGTAACACAATGCACGGATGGAAGAGGCGGCTGGATCTCACCTTCCCTTGCAATGGTAGGCCTATATATTAAAGCAAATACATTCTGGAATCTCCCAGCTGTTTCAAGCAAAGCGTGTCTGGCCGGGTTTTCGCAGCAGTTTGAAGTATGGTTCTATCATTGCCCAACGATGGCAATACTCTCAGCTAACTCCGCCCACCTCCTCATAACATTAAAAAAAGAATAGATTTAGTAAGAACCTTCATGTTTTATCCAACCACGTTGAAACATGCTGCAATCCCTCGTGTGTGTCATGTAGCATATCTTTTAATGAGATTGCACAAAACTTCGTGACCAAACTATGAGAAATAGAATTTTAATTCTTTTAGGTAACGCAAATTTACATATACGGAACTGAATGAAAATACAACTAAATGAATGATGACAGTCTTATGTAATTTACATACATTTACTTGATATTATACGAGTGGAGCCTACCTTACGAGCTGGCTATGCATCTCCTAAATACACAAATGAAACAGAGGAATAAGATAATTTATTTTCATGTTAGACCACCTTCGTAAGAGTAGGCAAAGGGTAATATCTTAACGGGAGGCTGGTGCCTTGGCCAGCCTACTGTAGGTGTGTATGCACACCGTCATAAATTCCTTTCTTTTACAGAAGAGTATTTGCAATAAACTGACGATTCGTCATTTCTTGCCAGGACAGGATCACAATTGGATGATGTTTACACTCGATTAACAGCCCGTATGGTTGGTATAGATTTTGCCAGTATAATACCAATGCTAGCAATTGCAAACAGGGGATGTCTGATAATTTAATAAAACAATTGGAGGTCTATCCTTGAATCAAAACTCAAACCAAATTAACAACATGAGTAAGAGGTTCCCGGTTGTTTTATATTAATCTAACTCTAGTATATGTTAGCAGAGATCCTTGTCCAAAAAGGCTTATAGATATAGTGAAGTATTGAAAGGAATAGAAGGCCTGTTGCAGACCTCTGTAATCATCTTCTGACAGCTGCCTTCTTGGAATTGTCTCGATTTCCATACCTTAAGGCACATAACAGTCATACTAACATAGGTGGTGGTGCATCCTCAATGAAAATATAGGAACTGCCACATTAACTGTGTATTTTTAAAAAGTCATTCTCGAGACGGGTGAACTGGTTCCTCTTTTAGAGGCTTCATGTGATATAGCCTTTTCTTTAAAAACAACGTGGTTTATGATATGATACTGGTTAGTGGAGAAAAATATTATAAAAATTTGTATTCATCCTGCAGATGTTTTGGCTCATGCGTTATCTAGTTACACGCCATGATATCTTATCTGAAAGGAACGTCATATCGTGCCTTCTTAAATTCATTCCTATTCTTAGGGTACGGTATTGATTATTTGAGATGACTTGTATAAGATTTTTCCACAGTGTGGTATGGGATCGCTCTCTTCGTGTACTTTATGTGCTGATGGGATTGTGCTTCAATATCTATGGGTACTCAGCCGTAACATTAGGGAGAAGGCATAAAATAAGTGCTAATCATATATCTATAATGCTTTTCTGGCAGCAGTATATATTACAAGGAGATCTAGAATACGCAGCCTAGCTTTTGGGCTCCTGCCAAAAGAATGGATGAAATCATTGTTTACCCTTAACGGTCTGTAAAGTATGCTATTTCTACTATGCATATATTATAAAGATATTTTATTTCGGATTGATATTAGGGGATTCTATGATTTTCTTTCGAACTTTTAGATATCATTCTCTCTCTCTCTCTCTCTCTCTCTCTCTCTCTCTCTCTCTCTCTCTCTCTCTCTCTCTCTCTCTCTCTCTCTCTGATATTACCTTAAATAGTTATAATGATAGTCATAAATATCAATATATATTCAGTCGGAGTCTGTTCCCTGTATACACGAAACCTCTGCTAATAATCTATTTTTGTAAAAAAATTTCTTTTTTCTTGATAATTGTAAACAGCGTACCGCCCTTCACAAATAAAATCAATTTTCTTGTAGACACATTTTTTTTTTTGTAACAAAAGCAATGAAAGAACCACGCTACATTTTGACCTAGTCAAATGCATTATCTAAAAGACCCGATTGATAGAGAAGTCAGTTTTCTTTACCGATGAATTGGATGAACTTGTCTAACGTCATAAAACCAAATCTATTACAAAACTCTTTAAAATAGAATTGTGTATGCGGTGGGGCTTTGCAAAAGAAACGTGGATGGTGACATGATTTGGGCAGAATTTCTGATGTATCCAATTGGAAAGGGGAATGGAGAGGCCGATTGGATTTCTTGGTCCATTACGAATGATATCGAAACTCATGGTTAAATACGTAAGATGAGATTTATAAATATTTGCTATGATTTGTGATAAATATTCGTCATAATGAAGTCTCACTTGCATTTTCATGCAGATTGATTGATTGATTTGAGGTTTTCTGCCATCCTGACATCTATGGTCATTGACGCAGAGAGAGAGAGAGAGAGAGAGAGAGAGAGAGAGAGAGAGAGAGAGAGAGAGAGAGAGAGAGAGAATATTCCTTATTATTAGATAAAAATAATATTACTTGGGAATTCTTTCATAACAAAATGACAAGTGATTGTATAAGGGACGAGTTTATAGAAATTTTTTGCATACACATAAACACACTTGTACCTATTTGTTCATATACAGGCAAATATACACATTCTAGATATTACTTGGAAAATATAACTATATCTTTGAGATGCATGCATTAGAAGAAAAAAAAAATAACTTGTTATTAATTGATATTATGAAATTCTGATTATTTAATAAAATTATTGGTAGCTCAATTTAATGATTATCCCATATTGATGTAGCTATGCGCAATAAATTGTGTGTGTGTATATATATATATATATATATATATATATATATATATATATATATATATATATATATATATATATATATATACATATACATATCTATAAATTTATATATTTACATATATATAAATATATATATATATATATATATATATATATATATATATATATATATATATATATATATATATATATATACATATACATATTTATACATATGTATTCATCCTTTTATCACCCAGTTTTCTAGGTAGTTGATAATTCACATATGCTACGGAAAACAATTTTGTTTTCTTCACTTGTACAGAATTTCATATTCCCTCCTAAACATTAATTTCAATATCAAATTTCTGAATGAATAAAATTGTTGGTACCATACTGATCTATTTCATGAAGAAGAAGGAAACGAATAATAATAATAATAATAATAATAATAATAATAATAATAATAATAATAATAATAATAATAATAATGATAATAATAATAATGATAATAATAATAAGAGGAAGAAGAAGAAGAAGAAGAAGAAGAAGAAGAAGAAGAAGAAGAAGAAGAAGAAGAAGAAGAAGAAGAAGAAGAAGAAGATGCAAGACCTTTAAAAATTATGCCAAAGAAAAACGTATTAAGAGATGATAATAATAACCGTATTTGACCTCAATCTGTTGATTAAGCTGGAAAACTTTTATTGTAAGAGTATAGTTTTCTGTTAAAAATACTTATTTAGAACTTATCCAAAAAAGTATTATTGGTCATTTAAACCTATAGCCAAATAGAGGTTCAAATTATCCATTATAATACTTCCTTTAGTACACACACTACTTTCATCTCATCACCAATTGCCCCTTGGTATCCAGCCTAGGAGACCTGGCTTATAAACCAGTGCCTTAAAGCATATAATATAATGCTTAAGAAACGTTTACTTGGTTCTTACCAGTAGCGATCGTAACAAACACTTTCATTTCCGTTGTTATGTGACTTAATTAACACCTTCATAATTTCATCCTCTTTCTTTGTATTGCATTTATAAGACTAGGATTACCTAGCTCAGTGTTAAAGGTGAAGGATACCTTTGAACATCGAGTTACAACTAGGGAAGACTCGGCTGTTTTAGTATGATTAACTAACGAGGTAAAATGCAATTATAAAAAGGGCGCAACTAACACCAGATGGGTCGGATTAAAAAATTTATTTAGCATTATTTAGAGATCACAGCAGGAGTTGTAATGGCGGTGCTAACCTCTTGTGCGGTACTTTCTTTAAGAAGTGCTTATCGTATTACAGAGGACAAAAATTCATTTTTAAATATTAGTATCATTAGAGTATGAAAAATTGTATTTATTATATGTAATTTTCAAACACTCAGCTTATAACAAACGTACAAAGTAATTAGCTGTTGAAGCTCATGGATGAAAGAAGCTTTGTCACTCTAAAAAAAAAAAAAAATTATTACCTCACACCCCTTTCTTATCTACTGGCCATATAAGGATATCTAGACTCACACACATCTGCATATGCTCACTTATAAAGGTATATAATAACAGGACTGTTGGGACTGTTTGAGCGGCCTAATTTCCGTAGGACATAGGAAACAACGATCGTAAAGAATAGGTCGCTATATTTTCCCAATGTGGTCAATACCTTTATTGCTTTTTTCCCCTCTGTGTTGCATACAGCCCTGTTCTATATGGTGTTGACATAGCCATTTCTAAACTCGAGTGTTTACGTTATTACGCCAATCACCCTCCGGAAGCACTGCCAAACACGAATAAGAAGGAGAGAGAAGTTGTATAGATATCTAATGTTATGCTGTATATTATTTACATTACGTAGAGTTTATGAACATTAATGAACATTTGCTTTATTATTATTTTGTAGAAGAATGATTTTTTTTTTACGTTTATCTTTTCCCATTACACGTACTCTAAGACCACTTTTCCATTTTGCATCATGGCAACAATGTAATTATATGTGTCAACACTGCTTTTCTTTCCGCCATGTGCATATAGTAGTCAGTCGTTGTTCAGTGGTCATTGTAATGACAAGCATAGTCCTGCTTCACGTTGCTATCACATTTATGCCCGTTTATCTTCATTATACAAGATTTTAGAGAACCTACCAGTTTAACTTGTCACCCCCCATTCCATTTATCGCATGAATGTATGTGGCAGTATCACACACAGAAGTAAGAACAAATAGCAATACTACATGGCCCGTTTCCTTAGTCAGTTCTAATGGTTTGTATGATTCTTTTGAAGCAAGGTGTCCTGAGGATCTGTTTCACAAACCCACTTTCAAGGGCAAACTTTACTCAGAGGAATCTATCTCTCTATTTCAAAGTTGTCTGGGGGAGCTTGAAGGTTTCTTTTTGATTGGAGGATATATTGTGATATTTGTTATGTAGTTAATTATAATATTTATGCCTTCTCCATCATGAGGCTCAATACTACACAGTATTCTAGAAGAGTTATTCAAGTTGTGGCCAAGTTGTAGAATGATTTAATTAGCTAGTTGAACAAGTGTAACTTCAAAAGTTCAAACTTGCAACGAATGTTTTCATTGAACTGGCTGACATGTCTTTCTTCATAGTTTATGCATGAAAGATCTATTTTAATTTTGTTACTGTTCTTAAAATATGTTATTTTACTTGTTCATTGCGTGTCTTGTAGTTTACTTATTTCCTGATATCCTTTTCCCACTGGGATCTTTTTCAGTGTTGGGACTCTTGGGCTTATAGCATCCTGCTTTTACAACTATGGTTGTAGATTAGCTAGTAATAATAATAATAATAATAATAATAATAATAATAATAATAATAATAATAATAATAATAATAATATGTGGTGCCATGGGTAAGGTCGTCAATGGACTGTTTATGCAACATTTGGGCTGGTCAGTCGTTGGATGGGTGACCGCTCACCTCGGCCTTGATCCCTATGGAAAGGATCTTAACCATTACATAGTTTCCTTAGTCTACTCAGCTGTAAATGAGTATCCTATCCCTGATGGTGTAGGGTCCAGCTATGGGTTAAATAGAACAACTCAGCAATGATGGATAGATATAAAGGTTTAAACAACAATGACGTAAATGAAACTGCTGGCAACATAAGAGCTTCGTCCGGCAACTAGGTATTCAACCCAATTGAAGGGGAAGACGGTCAGGTACTTGGAGGTTGTCATCCAGCAAAGGCCTCCACAAAAACAGAAACCAACAGCCAGAGACTGGAACTACAGAAGCTAACCAGAGGAAGAAATGAAAAAGAGAAGAAAATAAGGAAATATGGAGATGCTACATCAATAGCAACCCGGCGGAGAGAGGATATAGAAGAGGATTGGTCAACATATGGAATGAGAGGAATAACACCTCCCGAGCAGAGCAGAGGTTGGATGACCAAATAAGGAACATAAAGAAAAAGAAATGGCTCTCCCCAACAGAAAGAGAGGAACTGGAAAGGGAAATGACACATGATAATGAATTACAAGATGATAAACTGAGAGATGATGCCTAGGAAGACAACAGGAATGATGAGGTATCAAACAAATATACACAAAGAAACACCAACGCAGTAACAGAGAGGACGGAATGGGTAGAAATGATTACACAGTGAATGGAGCCAGATACAGAGAAAAGAAAGATCCCCTTCATGAAAACCTACAACACCAAGGAATTAAGGGAGAAAACCAGTGGGGTCAATAAAATAATGCGAATGATACACACCACCAGTATCACAGAAATAAGTATTTTGGCATATGCAAGAGCAAAATTAGTAGCAGAACTGATGGGAATACGAACAGCAACACCACCAACACATCCAACTCAACAGAAATCTCCTTGGAAAAGGCTTCCGGAAAAGCAAATCATGGTGATGAGGTCTGACTTGAGTAAACTGAAAAAGATGGCAGAAAAAAAGGCTAAGAAACTAGAAAACCAAGTAGGAACTCATCGAGAAATATGAATTACGAGAGAAGGACTAAAAAACACAATAGAAGATGTAAAACAGAGGGTTAAGGCCAAAGCACATAAGATCTAACGCTAGATTAACAGGAATAAGGGATACCAACAGAACAAACTATTCCGAACCAACCAGAAAAGACGATACAACCAACTAAGAGGGGAAGACAACCATCAAGAAATCCCTGAAGCCAAACCAAGTAAGGAACTCTGGGAAAACATATGGAACAATCTGGTATAACACAACAAACATGCAACATGGCTCCAGGAAGTCAAGGAAGGAGAAACAGGGAGAATAAAACAAAGATTCACAGAGATCACGATAGACACATTTCGACACCAACTAATGAAAATACCAAACTGGAAACACCCAGGTCCCGATAAAGTCCATGAATACTGGCTCAAAAACTACAAGGCCCTACACCAACGAATAGCAGAACAACTCCAGCAACTTATCTCAAATCACCATGCACCCAAATGGATGACCACAGAAAGAGCGTAATTAGTGCAAAAAGACAAGATTAAGGGGAATAGAGCCAGTAACTTCAGGCCTACCATCTGCCTATGAATAATGTGGAAGTTACTAACAAGTATCATCAGTGAAAGGCTATACAACTACCTAGAGGAGACAAACTTCATCCGCCCTCCCCCCCCCCCCCCCAACCGAAAGGTTGCAGAAGGAAACGTTGAGGACAAAATAACAGCTCCTGATAGAAAAAATAGTAATGAAGAACAGTAAAAGGAAAACCAACCAAAGCATGGCATGGATTGACTATTAGAAAGCCTTTGACATGATACCACACACATGGCTAATAAAATGCCTGAAAAGATGTGGGGCAGAGGGAAATGCCACCTGCTTCCTCAAAAATACAATGAGCAACTGGAATACAATAATTACACGGTCTGGAATAAAACTAGCAGAGGTTAATATCAGAAGAGAGATCTTCCAGGGCGACTCACTGTCCCCCATACTATTCGTAGTAGCCATGATTCACATGACAAAAGTACTGCAGAAGATGGATGCTGGGTACCAACTTAAGAAGAAAAGAGTCGATAGAAATAACCATCTGATGTTCATGGATGTCATCAAGCTGTATGGTAAGAACATCAAGGAAATAGATACCTTGATCCAGACTGTAAGGATTGTATCTGGAGACATCAGAAAGGAGTCTGGAATAGAAAAATGTGTTTTAGTCAACATACTAAAGGGCAAAGTAACAAGGACTGAAGGGATAAAGCTACCAGATGGGAGCAACATCAAATACATAGATGAGAGGGGATAGAAATACCTGTGAATAAGGGAAGGTGGGGATATAAAACACCAAGAGATGAAGGAAACGATCGGGAAAGAATATAGGCAGAGACTCAAGGTGATACTCCAGTCAAAACTCAAGGCCAGAAATATGATAAAAGCCATAAAAAACAGATAAATCAGATACAGTGCAAGAATAATCGAATGGACGAAGGCAGAACTCCTCAGCATAGACCAGAAAACTAGAAATCATATGCCAATACACAAAGCACTACACTCAAGTGCAGATATGGACAGACTATACATAACTCGATAGGAAGGAGGGGGAAGTCTACTAAGTCAATATCGAGAATAGAGCACTGGCGCAATATCTAAAAAAAAAGTAGACAAAGACCCAGAAATATACTGAGACAGGAGAATGATAAACAGAAAAGAGCACTGGCACAACAAACCAATGCACGGACAATACATGAGACAAACTAAAGAGCTAGACAGCAATAACATGTGGCAATGGTTACGGAGTGCAGACCCCAAAAATGAAAAGGAAGGAATGATAACAGCGGCACAAGATCAGGCCCTGAGAACCAGATATGTTCAAGGAACAGTAGACGAAAATAACATCACTCCCATATGTAGGAATTGCAATACGAAAAATTAAACCATAAACCACATAGCAAGCGAATGTCCGGCACTTACACAGAACCAGTACAAAAAGAGGCATAATTAAGTGGCAAAAGCCCTCAACTTGAGCCTGTGCAAGAAACATCAGCTACATTGCAGTAATAAGTGATATGAGCACCAACCTGAGGGAGTGATAGAAAACTATCAGGCAAAGAACTTCTGGGACTATGATATCAAAACAGATAAGGTGATGCGTGCAAATAGAACAGACGTGACGTTGATTGTCAAAATCAAGAAGAAAGTATTACTCATTGATGTCTCAGAACCATGGGACACCAGAGTTAAAGAGAAAAACCGGGAAAAAATGGATAATTGCCAGGACCTGAAAAGGAAAATAAGATTGATATAGGATATGCTGGTAGAAATTGTACCTAAAATAATAGGAACACTAGACCAGTTCCTAATAACCCTAAAAAGGAATCTAGAAAAACTAGAGACTGAAGGAGCTCTAGGACTCATGCAGAAGAGTGCGATCTTAGGAACGGCGCACATAATAAGAAAAGGGATGGACTCCAAAGGAGGCAGGATGCAACCCGGAACCCTACACTATAAATACCACACAATCAAAAGACTATGGTAGAGAGGAAACTAATGATGATAATAATAATGATAATACCAATAATAATGATAATGATATTAACAATAATAACTACAGCTATGCAAAATATTCCTTAAAAATCTTAACTCCAAAAAGCATTTCATTATCCAGTGATTTCTAATTTTTATTTATTTACTTATTTATTTTGTAATAAAAAAAATTATGTTTGTTGTAGTAGTTTCATTTGATATGTTAGGTATTCTAATTGGTAGTGTATCTTAGGTCAATAATATATTCTTTATAAAAAGAAAATTAATGACAGAATATTGAAATTTATCACCTAAAGGGAACATCACATGTATTGACATATTTTTCGGTTACCTCAGAGGGTAAGTAACTATTACTCCAAAATTTAATGATAAAAGTGGTACTTGGATTACGTTTTAAAGATTCTCTCGTAGTAGAGCATTCTAGACACCTCGAATTCACTTGAGAATCTCCAATTATCCTTTTGAAATTGTTATATTATGGGATTTAACTGAGTGGGATTTTACATCCTCACTATTTCAGGTATTGCTGTTAACATATCTGGCACATAACAATTTCCCTTTAAGAGAAACAGACAGGAATAAGACAGGGAAATAGAGAATGATTGTTTTTCCAAGAGTCATGTAGAAAACCATAAACCTTTTGGACCATTACCACTACAGAATAAACGAAAAATACTGATTTGAAAAATTGTGGGAAACTGAAATCTGTATCATAAATCAAGATACAACTTCTTATTTTCAACACGACTCTGCTGTTAACTCCAGAACCCTTCAGCCTTATTGGAGATGTATAATATGAAAACAGAAAAAAATATCATGTCTATTTTATTTGTTTCGTTCCACACAGTATCATTCCATTTTTAATTTATTTTT
>NC_090731.1:58611489-58613989 GCF_036898095.1 Palaemon carinicauda
TATTTACTATTTGAAGTACCAACTACAAATATAAACATTAAAGCAGAGAAACAAACATGGCTAACGTGCAGAATCATATAAAAACAATTCACCACTTGAGAGATTTCATTTACTAATCACAAAATTAAAGCGATTCTTGAATCTTGACTCATTACATATAACTAAATAACAAGTTTGAAAATGAGGCTGAAAACACTCAAAGTTAATTCTATCACCGAACAAATACTAATAGGTAGACAAAGCCAAACGCTTATACCTAACTTTGAGAGAATAGTCCGTCTGGGATTCTAGAAGATCATCGGGCAGCTCGTTTAAGAGCTTACAACTCTGAAAAATGACAAACCTCTTTTCCACTTCCAAACGAACTGCCGGAAGATTTATTCTTTTACCTCTTGTTCTGTATGTGTGTGTGGGCAACAAAGGCATGTAATGTTTTTCGAATAATTCAGTATTCTTATACAGAACTAGGTGCAGAAATTTTAATACATGGTACTTATATAGGTCATTAAATTTAAGCAATGCTAACGTCTTATACATATCATTTACAGGCAATAAAGGAATATTATTATCGTCGCGCTGAACCCTCAGAATGCACCAAAGGATGTTATTCATCATCACCTTAATACTGCTAAAGTTGGCTTGAGAAATTCCCCCCCAGATTAAGATATTTTGGGTTATGATAGGGTAGACTAGTGATTGGTAAATTGTTTGTAACGTTCTCTGCGGCACTAGAGATGATAGGGAGTAAAAAACACCATGCATTTTACTTATTTTCCTATTTATTTCACTTGCTTGAAGAGCAAAACTTAGCCTATTATCAATAGTTACTCCTAGATATTTTATACTTGAGACCCACTCTAACTTTCTTTCATTAAAATATATATCAGGGAGATTGTTAATAGGTCTTGGCGTAACCATCATTAATTTTGTTTTATTTACATTTGCTACTAATTTATTATTCCAAAGCCACTCTGAAAGATCGGCGATGAATGTTTCTACCTTTTCAATACATAAATCAAACGAACTATAATAATAATAATAATAAAGGGAATATAAATATTAGTAATATGATGACAATAGTAATGATATATATATATATATATATATATATATATATATATATATATATATATATATATATATATATATATATATATATATATATATATATATATATATATATATATATATATATATATATATATATATATATATATATATATAGACATATAGATATGTATATATATATATATATATATATATATATATATATATATATATATATATATATATATATATATATATATATATACGTATGTATATATACCCATAAATGTATATATATATATATATATATATATATATATATATATATATATATATATATATATATATATATATATATATATATATACATGTATATATGCAAACATGAATATACATATATATGTATATATATATATATATATATATATATATATATATATGTGTGTGTGTGTATATATATATATATATATATATATATATATATATATATATATATATATATATATATATATATATATATATATATATATATATATATATAACAAAGACATTCGATAACCAAACATGATGAAACTCATTATTGATTCTTAGACTGAATTATTTCTAATTATAGGTAAACAGGATATCATTTCTTTCTACTAATAGGTTGAAAACAAAATATTAAAAGCATATTCAGGTAATCTTTTTATATGCAACCTCATTAATTTTCTTTTCAAAGTACTTCTGAATTGAAACTAGAATTTCATATACTTGTTACTAAGCATTGATAAAAAAAAAACCATCGTCGTTTTACGTATATTCGGAAGGTAATATATATATTGCTTTATAACAATAAAAAATATATGGAGAGCTACATTCATATATTCTGTTTTATTAACCACTTATTTCACCTAGGTTTCTCCTTAATTCTTTGTCACTTTCATTATCGTAACTTCACACCTATATTGCCTTTCAAAATTTAACCCTTGTGGTCTGTTAAAATTTTGGTAACATCTAATCTGTTCCGGGTCAAAATGACCCGTCTGATAAATTCTGACAGTTCCTTGCCATACAAAGTACTTTTTAAAATTATTTTACATGTCCAAGGTATACTGCAAGAATGTTATTATCATTTAGGCTCCAAATCTACCTCTACCAGCCAATTACTTTATTGAAAAATTGGTTTCAGTTGAAATTATTGCAGTTGAATATTGTGACACCATGGATTTACATCTAATTTTTGGGAAGATTGCTGTTACATTGCTAAAAAAATTGCACTAGACTCCAAAGGACAAAAGCATTGTAAGCAGACACATCCATTATGTTATCAAACAAGGCCATAGGCCATCTCTTTATCTGACGCTTTGACCTGTAAGTTCCAACAAGTTTGTATAAATTATCAACTCCTCCTTTAGTTGAATTGTAAAATTCAATTATATAAGGTTTCTTTTCTTCTTCATCACTACAAGTGACA
>NC_090731.1:58626489-58638989 GCF_036898095.1 Palaemon carinicauda
GCTTATGACCCAGTTCCTAAAACCATACAATACAATGCTTAAGAAACGTCTATTTGGTTTGCACTAGCTGCGATACTAACAAACACGTTCTTTTCTGTTGGTTAGTGACTTAATTTCCAGCTTCATTATTGCACTCTCTTTTTTTTTTCTTTTTTTTTTGGTATTTATAAGACTAATTACTTTTGGACTACCTAGTTCAGTGCTAGTGGTGATCGAGACCTTTCAACATCAAGTTGCAACTAGGGGAAGACTGACCTGTTTTAGTATGATTCACTCATGAGGTTGGAAAGAAAGATAATTGAAAATAAATGGGGAATAGAAGTAAAGTATAAGTATAAAAAAGGGAGCAACTAAGACCAGATGGGTCAAAATAGATAATATATTTAATATTATTGACAGTGCGCTGCAGGAGTTGCAATGGCGGCGGAAACCTCTTGTATGCCACTTTCTTTTGGAAGTGGTTAGTGTATTATAGAGGACAAAATTACAGTTCTAAATATTAGCGTCATTAGAGTAGGAGCAATAAGAAATTACTTGTAATTTTCTTGCACATACATCTTATATCTCACATATAAAAAATTAGCTCTTGGTGCACATAAATGAAAGAATCTTTATCACTCAAATAAAAAAGTTCTATTACCTCACTTCTTTCTCACCTACTGACCATATAAGGAAATGTAGACTCACGCACACATCTGCATATACTCACACATAAATGAATATAATAAAAGGACTGTTGGGATTTGTCTGTTTGAGGCGGCCGCATATCCGTAGGACATAAGAAACAAAACGATCGTAAAGAATAGGTCACTATATTTTCCCGATGTGGTCAATACCTTTATTGTTTTTTTTCCCCTCTGTGTGACACACAGCCTTGTTCTTTATGGTATTGACATAGACATTTCTTGACTCGAGTGTTTACGTTATTACGCCAGTCACCCTCCGGAAGCACTGCCGAACACGAATAAAAGTGGAAAGGAATAACAGCAAATAACATTACTAGATAGCCCAGTTCCTTAGTCAGTTTCAATGGTTTGTATGACTTCTGAACGCAAGGTGTCTCGAGGATCGGTTTCACAAAGTCACTTCCAGGAGTAAAATTTACCCAGAGGAACCTATCTCTGTATTGCATCATCTTTTGGGGGAACCTGGAGGATATATTGTAATACGAGGTATGGAGTTAATTCTAATAGTCATGCCTTCTATAGCATAAGTGTCAATACTACACGGAACTCTAGAACTGTTATTCTAGTTTTTACCAAGTTGTAGAATGATCTTATCAGTTAGCTGAATCGGCAAAACTTCAAAAGTTCAAACTTGCAGCGAATGTTTTTGCGTTGAACAGGCTGATATGATATTTTTTATAGTTTATGTATCAAATATCTATTTCAATGTTGTTTCTGTCTTAAAATATGTTATTTTAATTGTTCATTACTTTTTTTGTAGTTTACTTATTTCCTTCCCTCACTATTTTTCCCTGTTGGAGCCCTTGGGCTTATAGCATCCTGCTTTTTCAACGAGGGTTGTAATATAGCTAATAATAATAATAATAATAATAATAATAATAATAATAATAATAATAATAATAATAATAATAATAATAATAATAATAATAATAACTGCTGCAATATATGCATAGAACATTTTAGATTAAAAAAACATTTGATTATAAAGTATATGGATTTATAATGTTGTGATTTTATATTCTAAGAATTATTGTTATATCAGGTTATGTTAGGTATTCTAATTGGTAGTGTATCTTAGGTGAACAATGTATTCTCTATGAAAAGAAATGAGAAACAGAATATAAAAAAATTTCACCTGAAGGGAACACCACATATAATGACATAATTCTTGTTACTTCAAAGAATACGTAATTATTAGACTAAGTGAACTTGGTTACTTGGATTACATTATAAAAATTCTTTCATAATTGAGTGTTCTAGGCACTTTGAATTTGCCTTCAAACCTTCAGACATCATTTTGAATTTGTCATATCATGTGATATAACTGGCTGGGATTATACATCCTCACTATTTCATCTACTGCTGTTAACATATCAGGCACATAACAATTTACCTTCAAGGGTTACAAACAGGGAATAAGAATGGGAAATAAAGAGTGATTATTTTTCCAAGAAAAGCCGTGTAGAAAATCATAAACTTTGTGGACCATTAGCACTATTAAATGAACGAAAAATACTGATTTCTAAAACTGCTTGAAACTGAAAGTTGTATCATGAACTAAGATATAACTAAGTATTTTCCACAAGACTCTACTGTTAACTTCAGAACCCTTCAGCTTTATTGGAGATGTGTAATATGTAAACAAAAAGGAATGATATCATGTCTATTTTAATTTTTTTCCGTTCCACCCAGTATCATTTCATTTTTTTTCTTGGTTTCATAGCTACTGTGTTTTCGACCGTTCTCTTTGTTCTTATGAGGCGCAATTTTTTTCATGTACAATTTTTCACCTTTTTCCATTTTTTTTTCTTTTTCGTTTCCCTAGCCCTTTATTTTTCCTTTGGTTTTAACAGGCAACACAATTTCTCTTTTATTTCTGCTCACTTGTTTGCCGTCTACTTCCCTATACTAACCCTGGCTCCATTTTTCCATATTTGTTCGATTCCTTTCAATTTAAAAAAAAAAAATATAACGAGAATTCGAGGCGTTTCAACCTCTGTGTCCCACCCACCCCCACCCCCATAAAGTCATTCTTCTTTAATATCCGAACTATTCCCTTTAGTGCCACAGGCTATTGAGAGCCATTCCAATGGTTCAACCTCTGCGTTAGCTTTACCTGTCATTGCATATATTTGGCAGGAGATGCATTTGCCGCGGCGGGTGGGCTAGTGAGTGAGTGTTGCCAAATGGTTGGCAGCTGATTCCCAACATATGCGCCTTGGCTCTGATGGTCTGTGAGTGGGGCGAAGCTATGAACGGGTGGTCTGTTCCATTTGTCACTTAAAATTGGTTTAATGCGTAGGAGGATATTCCTCCTCCTTCGAAGGAGCAGCTTTAACATGCAGGATGCATAGATTGGATCCGGTTTATCTACTGGTTCTGGCGTTTTGGAAAAAAGAAAACATTTTGAGTGTTCATTTAAAGAAAACCGTTGAACTTGTTATTAATTGATTATAAGAAATTCTGTTTATTGAATGAAATTATCTGTTATTTCTATCTACTAATTATTCCCTATTTCTTCAAACACAACAGAAAAACTGTGTCCATGCGCAATTAGTTATGTATATATATATATATATATATATATATATATATATATATATATATATATATATATATATATATATATATATATATATATATATATATATATATATATATATATATATATATCAAATAGATTGGAAGTAGGATGTCTGGTTTTCTAATTATGAGCTCAAAGCGAAGGACGTTTATATACTACGTAGCTGAACATTTGGTTTAAATGAACTTCAATAATAATGAATAATATTGGCTTCAATTACAACACTAGAAAACCACGGAAATGGTAGAAAATAACATTCAATCAACTAACCTATGGGCATGTTATTCTTCTTCTTCTTCTTCTTCTTCTTCTTCTTCTTATTATTATTATTATTATTATTATTATTATTATTATTATTATTATTATTATCCCCTTCTTCCTAAATGCAGGTTACAGTAAATTCTCAATCCCCCAACCCCTGTCAGAAAAAGTGGCAGCCTAAATCCACCGCCCACCAAAGGGTTATAGTAAACTGAACACCAGCAAACCGGCCCATAGTTTGTGTAATGGAATCACGGTCACTCAGTTACTCGAGACAGTCGATGTTGACTGATCTTAGGTAAACCCTTTGCAGTGATATACGTAATGTAATCTACAGATGCAAACTGCAAAGGGCAAGGTATAAATGGAGTGGACCGTTAGGCAACGTCAAGATCATAAATCTACCTTTGAAGACTTTGTTACGACCAGAGGACGCTTCCATTAAACGTCTTCTCTCTCAGGAAGGACATCGCCATTAACCACCATCCCAGCACCCCAACCCCCACCCCCAACACCCCGACCACCACCCCACCTTTCATCATAAACAGTAGGTCACCTCACATGCACCGTACAAGCTAATTAACAGGGAGTCGTAAAGCTGTAATCGTTCTTAGATCAATAGTATTACTGGTAATATTATGATGAAAATTATAACTATGACATTAATAATAATAATAATAATAATAATACTAACATTAAGGATAATAATAATAATAATAATAATAATAATAATAATAATAATAATAATAATAATAATAATAATAATAACAGGTATGCCTGATGTTCAGTGAAAACATTAACTCAAAAAAGCATTTGATTATCCATTAATTACTTTTATTGTTTATTTTCTATATTTAAAAACTTATTTTTGTTACAGTAGCTTGATATGTTAGGTATTCTAACTGGTAGTGTATCTTAGGTCAATAACATATTATTGATGAAAAGAAATACAATAACAGAATAGTGAAATTTTCACCTGAAGGGACCATCCCATGTATTGACATATTTTTGGTTACCTCAAAGGATAATTATTAAACCAAATGATAAAAGTGGTGCTTTGATTACATTGAAAAGATCTTTTCATAGTAAAATATTCTAGAGACTTTGAATCCACCTGAAAATCTCCCAATGTCATTTTGAAATTGTCATATTATTTTATATAACTGGCTGGGATTTTACATCTTCACTATTCAATCTATTGCTATTAACATGTCTGGCTTATAAAAATGTAATTTTAAGAGATACGAGTAGAAGAAACACTTGGAAATCAAGAAAATTATAAACCTTGTGAACAATTAGGACTACAAAAAAGAAAAAAAAGGAAAAATGCTGATTCTAAAAACTGCTTGAAACTGAAAGTTGTATCATGAATCAAATAATAACAGTATTTTCCACAAGACTCTGCTGTTAACTTCAGGACCATTCAGCTTTATTGGAGTTGTTTAATATGTAAACAAAAAGAAAGCTTTTTTTTAGAATAGTTCTTAATAATGAGTACTCAGTTTTGTTTTGACTGTAGTTTAGAGACCTTTTGATATTCAGTGTTTTTTATGTATTGCCGTATGGGAGTTATTTAACTTTCTCTGAGTTTGGGTATTATTCAAATACCACAGATTTATGTAAAAACAAATGTGAGTTTGTTACTCGAGAGGTTGGGTAGCTTGCCAGCCATAATATATATATAATATATACTTTTGCTTCCTAGACCACAGGACCATAGTATACATATTTGGTGCCCAGACACGGGACCATAATCTAATATATATTTGGTGCCCAGGCCCTTGGGATTGAGCGAGCCTGTTTTAAATATTAGTGATAACAAGGCCATGTTTTGATTAAAGGTTTGAACAATTTAGTGTTGATAGGATTCTGTGTATTGTTAGGATATATTTTTATGAGATGTATAAATATTTTTTTGTGAAAGTACAAGATAGCACAGTTTAATATCCAAAAGTTTTTGAAAAACCCAAATGTTCAGGAATTGACAGAAGCTAATGTAGCTCAGTGGTTCTGTATTTTAATGTCATGTGGCGGTCATGCAATGAGTGGAATGATTCAAGCCCCAAATCAATTGTCTAGCGTTAGAAGCGTTGATAAAGTCGGAGAAAATGTTGGAACAAGATATTGTAGCAGTTTGTGAACTGTTGGAGATGGCTGAAGAAAAATTTGTAGTGAAGTAAGGAACAGATGACCCATAAACTGAAGACATGAAAGCAAGAAGGGACGTAGAGGCTGAGTTTCGACTAATTACAGCGGAAGAGAATTTGATTTTTGTTGCAGATGATGGTATGACAGGAAGAAAAGAGATAGAAGAAGCACGACATGCGAAGGGAATGGAAGTAAGACGAGTAGAAAAAACCAGAGACATCACAAAACCTGTAAGGAAAATGGAAAAAAGAAAGAGAACGAGAAGAAAAAAACAAAGGACGAGGAAAGGGAAATAGCAAGAAATGTCAGGTAGTTGGAGCTGTTAAATGCTCGTGCACAGGCGGTATCCCAGAGAGAGGGGATCCCTGCTATGCACGATCCCATGTTTAATGGGACTGAACCCCAGAAGTTAATTCCAAAGTTCACAGAAGAGGCTCTTGATGAATTCTTCTATCATTTTGAAACGGTGGCACCAACGATACAATGGGCCAAAGATAAATGGTCTGTGTTATTGCAGAGTGTACTCTTTGGGGGGAAAAGTCGGAGTGGTTATGTCTCCTTATCTCAGGACCAGAGGAAGGAGTATCAAGCAGTGAAGAGGAGCGTGCTGCAAGTGTATCAGACAACCCCTGAATATTATAATAAAAGATTCCGAAGTTTGCAGAAGGACGAGAAAATTACTTTCC
The DNA here is from genome assembly GCF_036898095.1 of Palaemon carinicauda. Taxonomy (NCBI): domain Eukaryota; kingdom Metazoa; phylum Arthropoda; class Malacostraca; order Decapoda; family Palaemonidae; genus Palaemon; species Palaemon carinicauda. The sequence continues at coordinate 58,632,855 of NC_090731.1, forward strand.
TGGATTATGCTTATAAGGTAAGACGATGATTCAAGAGATGGACAGAGGGTGCTAACGTGAGGGAGATGGCTGAATTAGAAGAACTGATAGTCCGAGAACAACATCTATAAGGAAATTGATAAAGGCTCTTCGCAAAGTGAACATTATAGTATTATCATCTGTAAACCCTCCTCGGGTATGAAGTTTCAACCGTTGTTCCGACCAAGTGTAAAGTATTTGCCTAACCATGGAAACCAGTTCAAAAATAAGTTCAATATTTACAGCAGAAGCAGCACTAGTACTGTTCGAAAGAAGAATGTGATGGTAACACAGCAACAATCGTCTAATCGTCCTCCTTCAAGTATTGGGAAATACGTGCAGAAAGTTAAGATTGTCTGTTTCAAGTGTGCCAAGAGAGACCATATCAGTAAGGAGTGTTGGTCGAACCAACCACAAAAAGTCACCCAAATTATTAAGGATAATTCAACAATCGGGAAAGGAGGAAGACGAAAATAAACCTGCCAATGTTTGCTTGGTTTCATAGTTATTTTGTTTTTTACCGTTTTCTTTGTTATCATGATGAGCAAATTTTTACATGTAGAATTTTGCACATTTTTCAAATTTTTTCCTTTGGTTTTAACAGGCAACATAATTTATCTTTTATGTCTGCAAACCTGTTTGCTGTCTACCTCCTTATACTAACCCTGACAACCTTTTTCCATATTTTATTTTACTTCTTAGAATGCTTCTGTGATAAAACAAAAGAAAATAAAGAATCTGCATTCCAGCAGATTTACCGACTCTTTGAGGCATTTCTTCTTCAATACCTGAACTATTCCCTTACGTGCCAGAGGCTATTGAGAACCATTCCGAAGTTTCAACCTCTGCATTAGCTTTATCTTAGCTCTGATGGTCTGTGAGTGGGGTGAAGATATGAATGGGTGGCCTGTTCTATTTGTCACTTTTGCTTGGTTTTATCGATAGAAGGATATTCCTCCTTCGAAGGAGCATGTTTAACCTGCAGGATGCACAGGGTGGATGTAGTGTATCTACTGGATGTGGGGTATCGGATAAAGAAAACATTTTGAGTGTTCATCTAAAATAAATTTGCTTGTTAAATAAAATTATTGCTTTTTAAAATTTAAAACTTTTCCCATAATTTTTGAAACAGAAGAATGATGCGACCATGCACAATAAATGTTTAATATATATATATATATATATATATATATATATATATATATATATATATATATATATATATATATATATATGTATATGTATATATATATGTATATGTATATATATATATATATATATATATATATATATATATATATATATATATATATATATATATATATATATATATATATATATATATATATATATATATATATATATATATATATATATATATATATATATATATATGGGGTCCTTTGACTGGACAAACAGTACAGCTTTGGATCCTTCCCTCTAGCTACGATTCATTTTCACTTTGATTACACATACTCCGAATACCCTGGCATATTCTTTACATATTCTCCTCTGTCCTCATACACCTGACAACGTTAATTTCCAAACAATTATTCTTCACATAGGTGATTAACTACTGTACTCTTATTGTTCAGTGGCTACTATCCTCTTCGTAAGGGTAGACGAGACTCTTTAGCTATGGTAAGCAGCTCTTCTAGGAGAAGGACTCTCCAAGATCAAACCATTGTTCTCTAGTCTTGATGGTGCCATAACCTCTGTACCATGGTCATCCACTTTCTAGGGTTAGAGTTTTCTTGCTTGAGGGTACACTCGGGCACACTATTCTATCTTGTTTCTCTTTCTTTTGTTTTGTTAAAGGTTTTATAGTTTATATAGGAATTTATTTGTTTAGATGATGTAAATGTTCTTGAAATATTTAATTTTCCCTTGTTTCAGCAAGTAATAATAATAATAATAATAATAATAATAATAATAATAATAATAATAATAATAACAGTATATATATATATATATATATATATATATATATATATATATATATATATATATATATATATATATATATATATATATGTATATATATATATATATATATATATATATATATATATATATATATATATATATATATATATATATATTAACCTAGCCACCAATGGGTGCCAGTGCGAAGCTCAGATAAATAGGGAGGTTTGGTGTCAGGAAGGGCATCCGGCTGTAAAAACATGTTCCAAAACCTTAAATGGAATGAGCCGAAATAGGGGAAGAGGTAATACTAGGGTCTACTCCGTAAACGATGCACAGAGACATCGCCCTATCTTTGTGATAAGGCGAAAGCTACTGCATCAGGACTGGGTGCAGCTAAAGAAGCGAGCTCACTTTGGATTCAGAATATGTTAGTTTAATGTTGGGTCCATGACTGGGAGAGGTAGAGAAGTGGCTGACTTGATGAGTGAAAAGAAAGTAGATGTTATATGTGTGCAGGAAACACGACGGAAGGGAAATAAAACTAAAGAGTACGGTTATGGATATAAGCTATATTGTAGTGGAGCAAATAAACAAGGTAGAAATGGAGTTAGCATAGTACTGTCTGGTGAGCTGAAAAATGCGGTGATAGAGGTGCATCGAAAGAATGACCGTATCATCAGATTGAAGATGTGTTGTGGAGGAGAGATACTGAATATTTTACGTGCATTTGTACCACAAGTTGGTTGCACAGAAGATGAGAAAGGAAATTTCTAGAGAGATATGGATGGAGTAATGCAAGAACATGAAGAACATGATAGCGTCATACTGGGGGTAGATTTGAATACCCATGTTGGAAGTGAGAATGAGGCAATTGGTCGGGTGCATGGGGGCCATGGAATTAGGGAGAGAAACCTAGAAAGAGAGAGTGTAGTGAACTTCACTGTTTCATTTAAAATTGCAATAGTAAACACATTCTTTAAGAAGAAAAGGGAACACCTAATAACTTATAGGAGTGGGGTAAAATGTTCCCAGATTGACTACTTCCTGTATAAAAGGATAAAGCTGGTGGAGGTCAAGAACTGCAAGGTTATCTCAGGTGACCCTGTAGCCCCCCAACACAGACTGCTATGTATGGCCTTAGATCTAAAAAAGGGAAAGAAAAGCTAAAGCTAAAGGGCTAAGGAAAATTAAATGGTACAAACTAGTGAGGGAAGGAGATAAGAGGCGAGAGTTTAAGAGGAGGGTTTTGGAGAATATTGATATAGGAATTGAAGATGTTCTAAAATGGTGGACATGAAACGCATCAGTAATGAGAAGGCACAGAAAGGAGCTGCTAGGAGACATCTGGTATCATATGGGAAGAAAAGGAGAGTTGGTGGTGGGCTGAAGAAATTGAGAAAGTTGTAAAAGATAAGGAGACAAAGAAGAGATGGGAAGAGTCGCAGTCAAGGGAAGACAGAGAGAGGTTCAGAGAGAAAAACAAGGTGGTGAAGAAGGTAGTAGCCCATGCTAAAGCAAAGGCATATGATGATGTGTATAATGAGCTGGGGACAAAGGAAGGATTAAAATAGATGATCAAGCTATCAAAGACTAGAAATAAGAGCACCAAAGATATTACACACATCAAACAAATAAAAGATCAAGATGGCGTAGTACTTAGGAAGGAGGAAGATATTATAAAGAGATGGACAGAATATTTTGAACAGTTATTAAATGAAGAAAATGATAGATTATTAAGAGAGGATGAGCAGGTGAACTTTCACATGGTAATAAGATTCTCTAGGCAAGAGGTAATAAATGCACTGGAGAAGATAAAGAATGGGAAGGCAACTGGACCAGACATGATTCCTGTGTAGGCATGGAAAGCATTAGGAGATGCAGGACTGGATATACTGTACGATCTCATAATAAAGATTTTTGAGCAGGAAAAGATACCAAATGAGTGGCGTGGGAGTATATTGATCCCAATCTTCAAAGGGAAAGGTGATGTCCAAGAGTGTGGGAATTATAGAGGTATTAGATTGATGTCCCACGCTTTGAAGATACTGGAGAGGATAAGAGATGCCAGAATAAGAGAATAAGTAGAAATAGGTAAAGAGCAGATATGACTCATGAAGGGGTGGGGAACAACAGATATGGTATTTTGTCTGGAGAAATTCCGGGAAAAGCAAAGAGACCTGCATGTAGTATTCATTAACTTTGAAAAGGCATATGACCGAGTTCTAAGACAAGAAGTATGGAGGAGTCTGAGGGAGAGGAGGGTGCCAGAGAAGAACGGTCAACTGATACAAGAGAGGTACCGTAATGTATTTACTAGAGTGAGGAGCAGTGCTGCGGAGACAGATGTTTTGAGGTGAGAATAGGATTACACCAAGGGTCGGCTCTGAGCCCAATTATCTTTAGCATAGTGATGGACGTTTTGATAGAAGAAGTAAGGGAGGCAGTTCTATGAAACATATTGTATGCAGATGATATTTTTCTGTGCCCACAGAGCAGGGAAGATCTGGAAACAGAATTAGATAGATAGAGGCAAGTACTGGAGGACAGAGGAATGAGAATAAGTAGATCTAAGACAGAAAATATGTGTACAACTAGTGAGGGGATGATAGAGAGAATATTCTGCTTAGGGGAGAACAAATAAAAAGAGTTGATAAGTTTAAGTATTTGGGATCCTTTGTTAACGCTGGAGGAGGTATGGAAGATGAAGTTAGACATCGGTTACAGGCAGGCTGGAACAACTGGAGAGCAGCCTTAGGAGTTCTTTGTGACAAAAAGAATACCACTGACATTAAAAGGAAAATTTCATAAGACGGTGGTAAGAAAAGCAATGCTGCATGGAATGGAAACAGCATGCACGAGGAAGACAGAGAAGAAGATGGATGTGGCAGAAACGAAAATGCTTAGGTGGATGTCTGAGGTGACAAGAGAGGATCGGATAACAAATGACTACATAAGGGGATCGAAAAAGTTGGTGGAAATATCAAAGAAAGTGCAGGAAGGGAGGCTTAGATGGTATGGACACCTGATGAGGAGAGATCTGGACCACGTTGGGATACATACTACGGAGATGGATGTTCAAGAAAGAAGAAGAAGAGGGAGACCAAGAAAGAGGAGGAGGGATTCTGTGAGAGGAGACTTAAAGGAGAAGGGAATTAATGAAGCAGAAGCAGAGAATAGAAAAAAATGGAAACGGCACATCCGCAACGGTGACCCCATATAAAAATGGGAGCCAGCTGAGAAGAAGATATATATATATATATATATATATATATATATATATATATATATATATATATATATATATATATATATATATATATATGTGCATGTATATATATGTATATATACTATATATATAAAGTATATATATATATATATATATATATATATATATATATATATATATATATATATATATATATATATATATATATATATATATATATACATATTTATATATAAATATATATATATATATATATATATATATATATATATATATATATATATATGTATATATATATATATATATATATATATATATATATATATATATATATATATATATATATATATATATATATATATATTTATTTATTTATATATATACGTGTATATAAATATGTATATATATATATATATATATATATATATATATATATATATATATATATATATCAATATATATATATATATATATATATATATATATATATATATACAGTATATATATATATATATATATATATATATATATATATATATATATATATATATATATATATATATATATATATATTCGTATATATATGAATATACATACATATATATATATATATATATATATATATATATATATATATATATATATATATATATATATATATATATATATATATATATATATATATATATATATATATATATATATATACATATATATATATATATATATATATATGTATATATATATATATATATATATATATATATATATATATATATATATATATATATATATATATATATACTGTATATATATACATACATACATATATAAATATATATATATATATATATATATATATATATATATATATATATATATATATATATACATATATACATATATATATATATATATATATATATATATATATATATATATATATATATATATATATATAT
>NC_090731.1:58643989-58648989 GCF_036898095.1 Palaemon carinicauda
AGTTGAAAAGGTATTTCAAGGTTAACATAAATAGTATTACCAAACTTAAGTACACACTGAATTTACAAATAGTCTCAAGTTGTATATTTGACCAAAATGACATCAGTGTCTCTTATGTCTAACCTTTGATGCATACAAATATGTGAAGGATGCATTTTAGGTAGATAAAAAGTCTGGCATGTATAGATACAATTGTCTGGTGAAGGTGGACGCACTACATTATAATAGACATTTATTTCTAATAAATGACTACAAGAGATGGTTAGCAAAACGAATGTAGTCTGGCAATGGGATTATACCCGAAACGAGTACAGGAATCGTATTTCTTTCTTGAAGGAATGAAGTCAAGAAATGCCACTCTAAGATTGAAGAGAAGATAAAAGATAATCACTCTTCATAATACCTGTACTGGTTACCAATAACTGCACTATGTACTTCGTACACCGGCACTAGAGCTATCTGTATAATTCTACACCTGGGATTTTAGAACAGAGCTAGTGTTACCATGGTAACACTTGAATAAAAGAAGACATACTTAAAAAGGATGACTTCCTCTCCCTTTAACTGACAGTCTCAGTCAATTATCTGTTCAACGTAGAATAAACGACAGAGTAAATCAGTTACCTGACGTCACCACATATTGCTTCAGATTATGGACTAGCACAGCATAGTGTTTGCAGAACATCCTGTATGATTCTTATCCAGTACATGTCCGAGGACATGTGAGGACCAAAACCAAAAATAGTTTATCACAACAATTAGAGGGCAGGTTTTAATACACTACCTGGCGCCACTACAAAGTGTTTCAATTCATGCACTTGTTTTACATAGTGTTTATAAAACATTCTGGATGATTTCCATCCAGTGTATGAACGAAGTCGCTCAAAGTCCATGTATTGAAAGACGTTCAGTGATGAAGCAATCTTTCTCGGATCATGACCTGCGGGAGTACTGTCCGAATCTGCTCTATGAATAAAGTAGGTGAGCTTCGCCCTTAGTTGATTTAGAGATAAATTTGATCCCGAAGTTTCTCCTTTAAAGAGCTGTCCTCCCCTGAAGTCTGAAGTTGTACGAAGATAGACCTTTAGACACTCTACAGGACATAGAAAGACATCTTCCTTCAGAAGATAGATTCTCCAGGGACCCCACCTCTTAGTGGGTAGCTCGTTTTTAGCGAGAAATGATGGATCAGGAAAGATATTCAGTTCTCCTAAATCTGTGAACTAAATGTGGCCCTCATCTCTCGATAGAGTCACTATTTCACTAACTCTAGCCCCAGAGGCTATTGCGAACAGGAAAATAACCTTTTGGGTTAGATTCTTAAGAGAACAATCTTCATTGTTCACCGATGAGGCATAATGTAAGACCTTGTCCAAAGACCAATAGATGGGCTTTGGTGATGCTGCAGGCCTAAGTCTAGCACATACTTTCGGAATCTTGTTAAAGATTTCATTTGCCAGATCCACTTGGAAGGCATATAGGAGAGGTCTAGTCAAGGCCGATTTACACGTGTTTATCGTATTGGCCGCCAACCCCTGGCTATGAAGGTGGACAAAGAAGGACAGACAGAAGTTCATAGAAATTTCTTTCGGTTCTTTTGATTTAACAAACTCCACCCACTTCTTCCAGGGAGACTCATATTATCTTCTAGTAGACTTAGCCTTGTATTCTTCTAAGAGTTCTATATTGCCTTCTGAGATCCCAAACCTCTTTCTAACCGCTAGGGCAAGAAATTAGTGAAATGAGGGGTTTGGGTTCTCTGTGATAAACCTAAGGCAGTTTATTTTTGAATCTTCAGAAATATAGCTAGGATCGGAACTAGGACCGGCCTCATATAGTCTATCAGCCTCATTAGAGGATCCTCGTAAGGGGCTATTTAACGAGGTACTTTCTTGAAGTTGTTCATGATGAAAAGATCGAGCTGCAGTTCCGGGACTTGTTCCCATCTGGGATGGAATATGTCTGCGTCCATGGACCGTTCCAGCTCTATCTCCTTGGATTGAGATAGAGTATCCCCCGTCACCTCGTGGATCAGTTGCAAGTGAACTGCTGTTAGGTGCCATTCCTTTAAGAAAGGGATAGAAAACTTCACCAGAACTGTACGAGATGTTCGATTGTGAAGTTATATTTGATTTCTTCAAGCATTTGATGTGTATTTTCTCCAGAACCTCAACGCATCCTTCCGACGTGCTCATTGCACAAGGTCTGTCAGAATTGCGAATCAGGGAAAGCTTAGCGTTTTCCCTTGTTAGCGTTTCGGGAATCTGATCGATCAGCTGAGTCTCTTGACGGACCTTGTGAGCTCCTTTTAAATCCCAAAGAGGAAATTGAGTTGATGTGACTGAAAGCTTCGATGGTTTCTTAGCCATCGACACCATAGATCTGGAGAAAGTCACGACTTCTAGAGGCAAATCTAGCATCTGCGATGTCCCGGGAACCGGGTCATCTATATGAAGATACTTAGGACTGTGAGTCTGATACATATCTATTCTAGGATGAATATTACTCTTCGTGACATGAATCCTAGATAGGAGGAAGGGGGGTGGTTGGTTGGAAGGTTCCGGGGGACACCTTTCAGGTCTGGTAAGACTACGAACACCCTTAATTGGAACAAGGTCCTTATGTTCAGAAGGATTAACATTCGGAACTTGTAGTTTACTTTAAACTTGTTGAGTGCCGACAGGTTCAGAATGACTCGGAGATTTCTCGAGTCCTTCTCGTAAACAGAAAATGGCCTTCCCTGCAACTCGACGAGCCATAGCTTTCTTACTACCTGTATGATCTACAGCTCTCAGGTATACTCCTCCAGGAGGGTTTTGAACTGTAGGAGAAGGTAAGACGACGAAAGTAGGGACATTTTTGTTTCCCACCAATGGCTCATTTGGAATAGGCTCTGGACCAAAGGATCGAAGGTCCTGCAATCCTGAGGGAAAGTTCCTACTAGCCGAAGCGTCTTTATGCTTCGAATAATAATCCAGTTTAGACTTTTAACCATTTGCCTGTAGCATTGTGGTCACTGGAATATTTCCAGTATTTTCGATCTTCTTTTTAGGTTGGGGACCCACAATCACAGAAGATTTTCTCTTTGAAGGAATGCCCCACTTCCGGAGAAGACTTATGTTCTCCATGGTGGCATTCTTAATTACTTCCTTAATGACCTCTTGTGGGAAGAGGTCTTTACCCCAGATGGTGGAAGATATTAGCTTCCCTGTTTCGTGTTTCACTGTTGCAGCAGCGAACACAAACTCTCTACATGCTCTCCTAGCCTTCACAAAGGTGTAAAGGTTCTCTAGCAAGGTAGCCATATGCATTTTGGCTATGACCATGAGCATGCCTGAGGTGTTTTTGTAGGTTGAACACAACTCTATGTAGTTTTGTAGAGAAAGGGATGTCGCAAGTCTCTTCTTTGACTCGAGTTCATTAAATAGAGCAAATTGGACAAAATAGGGAGGTATACATTGAATTGTCGACTTGTGACATCCTTGTCTAATTTTCCTACCGAAAATGTCAAATGGACTCCCTTCCAATCCTTTTCCTGACCGGGGAAGGCTGGTGACAAAGGCTTGCACTCATCGAGTGTAGGATATGGTTCACCCGCTTCTACAGCTTTGGTAACCGAAGTAAATGCCTTCCCCATGAAGGGGAAAGCGAGTGAAATAGGAGCAAGAAAGAAAGGGTGTCTGTTATTCAATGAGAATACCTTCGCCTCTGAATAACCCGCCCTCTTCAGATTACCTAAAAGGATAGTCTGTGCCTTACCATGGTCAAGAATCATGACCTCCTTTTGTTCCATTCCTTTTTCTGACTTTGGTTCATACAACAGTCGAACCCAACAATTAGGGAAAGCATCAAAGCTTGGCCAAAATTGGATTTTGTCCAAAGGAACCGCACCTAATTTCTCTGAGATATAGAGATTGCCATTTGAAATCGACATCTGCTCCGCAAACCTCCAGAGATTGGTTATGGAGCATGTAGGAAGGTCTTGATTCATGGGTCGTTAGACTGACCCGTGGGAAGCAACAAGAGAAGCGTTACAAGGTTCTATCTTGTGCTTTGCTTCCTGCATTTTCCTTTGTTTACCAAAGCTCTCTATCTGATTCTTCAGTTGGATACATAACTGTACCACATTATCGAATAGAGGGGTAGGAGACGAAGATGTTGACATCGGTGGCTCTTTAGCCGCCATAGGGGGAGGAAAGTCCGACACAACATATTCCTCTTCTACCTTAGGGCACTTCTTGCCCTCGATCCCAAAGGTTTTCTCGCCATCAGGGAATGTATTTGGCTCCTGAGGCACTACTATTTCCTCACTTAGCTTTGGAAATAATAGCTTACGCATCCTATCATTAGGTAGGAAAAGTTCCGGAGAGATCTTTTGGAAGCCTCTCACCCAGTTACGTAATTTATACTGAGCTATATCCCTAGACTCTGTAGACTTCGGATTATCAAAACCTTCAGTCATCAATGTCCGACATATATTGCAGCCCTGTGGGTTCCAATAATGTAGGGATCCGGAAATAATATTGCAGGGGGCATGCAACCTGCAAGTATTATGACCGTAAAAGTCCTTACTCTTGGCTTTGCAGGGGACCGCACCACAAGATATCTGGTGTTCCTCCTGTAAAGAAAGGAAAACCAAATGAGTATACAAGGGATTATTACACTGATAATCAACATGTAAATGTCATCCACAACAGAATAGCTTAGGATGTTAAGCCATAAAGGGATTGTAGGAGATACATACTTGTGTACTCCCGCGAGCAAATGCTGCTACCTCCCCTCAGTATTAACTACATGGAGCTTTCTCTGTTGAGAAAATCCAAGTAGAAGGGTTCTTACCCCTAGGGGTAGAGAAGTATCAAGTAACTGTCCCAAAAAATTTTAATATTGTGGGGTCAGGATAACTGATTCTAAATCAGACTATTGAAGAAAATATTCCTTCATAATATAAGCGGTATCAGCAGAAAAACTCGCTGTAGGATACCCAAGGTATGCTAGAA
>NC_090731.1:58658989-58661489 GCF_036898095.1 Palaemon carinicauda
AGCCTTCTAGATACTTTGAATCCACCTTCATCATTTTAAAATTGTTATCTTATACGATATAACTGGTTGAGATTTTACATATTCACTATTTCATCCATTGTTATCAATATGTCTGGCGGAACAATTTACCTTTAAGAGCTACAGGCAGGAAGAAGACAGGGAAATAGAGAGAGATGATTTTTCCAAGAAAAACCGTGTAGAAAATCATAAACCTTGTGGACTATAGCGAATACAAAATAAACAATAAGTACGTGAAACTGAAAGTTGGATCTTAGATCAAGTAATTACCAACTAAATTTATTTTCCACAAATCTCTGCTGTAAACTCCAGAACGCTTCGGCTTTATTGGAGATATGTAGCATGTAAACAAAAAGAAATGACATTATATCTATTATCGGGTGTTTCTTTTTTTTCTTTTCTTTTCCTTCCACCCAGTATCGTTCCATTCGTTATTTATTTTCTGCTTGGTATCATAGCTATTATGTTTTCGATCGTTATCTTTGTTCTCATGCCGCAAGAATTTTTACATGTACAATTTTCCACCTTTTTTCCATTTTTCTCACTCTTTTCCCTAGGCCTTTATTTTTTCTTTGGTTTTAAAAGGGAAAACAATTTTTCTTTTATATCTGCACATCTGTTTGCTGTCTACTTCCCTATACTAACCCTGCCCAGCGGTTTCCACATTTTATTCTATTTCTTTGAAATTTTCTATGATAAAAAAAAAAAAAAAAAACAGAAATCTACATTCAAGGAAATATGACGAATTTCCAGGCGTTTCATCTTCGACACCCCCCCCCAACCCCCTCAAACTATTCTTCTTCAATATCCAAACTATTCCCCTAAGTGCCAGAGGTTATTGAGAGCCATTTCGACGGCTCAACCTCCGCGTTAGGTCTAACTGTCATTGCATACATTTGGCAGAAGATGCATCTGCCGCGGCGGGTGGGTGAGTGAGTGTTGCCAAATGGTGGGCTGGTGATTCCCAACATAATGCGACTTGGCCGATGGTCTGTGAGTGGGGCGAAGATATGAACGAGTGACCTGTTCCATTTGTAACTTGTGCTTGTTTTAATTGATAGGGGGATATTCCTCCTCCTTCGAAAGGGCAGCTTTAACCTGCAGGATGCAAGCAGTGGATCCGGTAGATCTATTGGTTCTGGCGTTTCGAAAAAAAAAAAAAAAAAAAAAAAAAATTTGAGCGCTCAATAGCTAAAAATCTTTTGAGCTTGTTTTTAGTTAGTCGTATGAAATTCTGCTCATTGGATAAAATTATTGTTTATTTCAATGAAGGGATTATCCAATATTTCATTAAAATATTTCAGAAAAAAATATTGCTGCCATGTGTAATAAAGTATATATATATATATATATATATATATATATATATATATATATATATATATATATATATATATATATATATATATATATATATATATATATATATATATATAGATAGATAGATAGATAGTATATATATATATATATATATATATATATATATATATATATATATATATATATATATATATATATATATATAAACACACACACACACACATATATATATATATATATATATATATATATATATATATATATATATATATATATATATATACATATATATATACAGTATATATATATATATATATATATATATATATATATATATATATATATATATATATATATGTGTGTGTGTATATATATATATATATATATATATATATATATATATATATATATATATATATATATATATACATACATATATATATATATATATATATATATATATATATATATATATATATATATATATATATATATATATATATATATTATACAAATATGGCTCCCTGGTCTAGGCACTAAATTATACTATACTATGGCTCGTGATTTGAAAACTAATCATATAACAGATAGTCTACAACGACTGGCAAGATAACGTCTCAAATTCCAAACTTACTTGTTGATTTTACCCTAAAACTGTTACACTTTAAAATATAAATACACTATTTCTGAGACAGTTGAATAAATCCCGGACAGCAATATATAAATTACTGAATATCCAAAGGCCTCTTAAGTACACTCAAAACAAAACTAGTTAATTACTCATAAGTATTATTTAAAACTTATCGGGATTCTTTAAAGGATACGAACGGAATCTGATTTTTAATAATGAGGATTGGAATAATACAATATTTGCAAAAATAAATATATTCTACATAATTTACAACTCTCTGAAAGAATTTACATAATAACAAAATTAGTCACTCAAAAAAATTAGGTCTGAAGAAAACATAGATTAAGAAAAAAGGCTATGATCTGAAATTTTATAATTACTTGACTTTACATGCTAAATCTGAATAAACCTTAGACTAAGACAACAGAAATACTATAATGAAAATTATACAAAAGCTTGAAATTGAATCTAAATAATACAATATTAGAGTCTGACACTTAATGAAAATATATAACCAAATTACGTTACAAA
>NC_090731.1:58666489-58678989 GCF_036898095.1 Palaemon carinicauda
CTCTCTCTCTCGATGTCAATGACTTCATTTGTCAGGTTGCCAGAAAACCTCAAATCAATTAATCAATCAATCTCTCTCTCTCTCTCTCTCTCTCTCTCTCTCTCTCTCTCTCTCTCTCTCTCTCTCTCTCTCTCTCTCTCACTTACAAACATAATTTGCATTAAAATGCGAGTGAGACTTCATTTTGACGAATATATATCACAAATCAGATCAAATGTTTATTAATCTAATTTTGCGTATTTGACCATGAGAGTTTCAACATCATTCATAATGGGCCAACAAATCCAATCGGCCTCTCCATTTCCCTTGTCAATTGGATATATAAGCAATTCTACCCACATCATGTTACTAACTGCGCTACCTTTGCAAAGCCCCACCGGATACAAAAACTTGCCATTTATATGTTTACTTGAGGTGTTTGAAAAAAATATCATACAAGTTTAAAGTTCAAATATATACATGTAAGTACTAAGATAAAAAAAAGATGAATTTTAATTAAGGGTTTTGTAATAGCTTATATATATATATATATATATATATATATATATATATATATATATATATATATATATATATATATACATATATATATATATATATATATATATATATATATATATATATATATATATATATATGTACATAAATATATATATATATATATATATATATATATATATATATATATATATATATATATATATATATATATATATATATATATATATATATATATATATATATATATATATATATATATATATGACGCAAGACAAGTTCATTCACTTCATCTGGGAAGAAAACTGACTTTCCTACACTTTTCTTTGTTTAAGATATTAATCGGGTCTTTTGAATAATACATCTAACTGGATCAAGAAGTTTGTGTTTCTTTCGCTGTTTTTCTTATGATAATATATGTGTAAAAAAGTTGAGTCTATCTATGAAAGGTGTTAGCCTGTTTAGAAAATTCGAGAAAAAGAAAATTATTTGACAATAATTGATCATTATCAGATGTTAAGAGTATAATGTATATGGAACAGACTCCGAGTGAATGTATAAAGATTTAAGGCTAGCCTGATAACTATTTAAGTTAATACGAGAGAGAGAGAGAGAGAGAGAGAGAGAGAGAGAGAGAGAGAGAGAGAGAGAGAGAGAGAGAGAGAGAGAGATGATATATAACTGTTTGAGAGAAAATTATAGAATTCATTATAACCACTCCTATATAAGTTACCTTTATCATATATGGAAGGTAAAAATAGCAGTCTTCGCAGACCGTTAAAGGAAGACAATGATTTCTTCCGTTCTTTTGACAAGAGTACGAGAAGGAGGCTTTCTGGTCTAGATGTCCTTGTATTGTATACTACCGCCTGCAAGAAAGTGAAAATGTATGCTTAGACTTAATTTTATGCCTTATTCCAAATTATAAGGTAAATACCAATAGATATCGAAGCCCAATTCCATCAGCACTTATAGTACATCAAGAGAGCGATCTCATACCGTATCGTTCAAGAATTTGACACAAGACATCTCAAGTAGACAATGCCCTAACCTAAGAATAAGAGGGAAATCAAGAAGGCACGCTATGACCTTCCCATAAGATAAGATATCACTGCTCGAAACTAAATAACGCATGAGCCCAGACTTTTGCAGGGTGAATACTTTCTTTTATAATATTGTTCTGCTCTTACCAGAATCAGATTACAAACCACGTTGCTTCTTAAAAAGGCAATATCACACAGAGGCTCTTGATGGAAGAGCCGGTTTGTATAACCTTTAAAAGAAACAAAGTTAGTGTACCAGGTCCTATATTCCCAGTGAGGATGCACCACTACCTATGATAGTATGACCGCTATGTGCCGTAGGGTGTTGAAATCTACATAAATCCAAGAAGGCAGTAGTAAGTGGATGATTGATGAGGTCTGCAACAGGCCTTCTAATCCGTTTAACACTTTACCATGTTTATAAGCTACTTTTAGCTAAGGATCTGTTCTAACATATATTGGAGTCAGCTCAACGTAAACCAACTGTGAACCTCCTACTCATTTTATTAATTTAGCGTGAATTTGGAGTCAAGCCTAGACCTCTAATCTTATCAAATCTTGCCCCCCCCCCCAAAAAAAAAGGCTGAATCGTCAGTTTGTTGTGAATATTCATTAGTAACAGAATTTCTTTTTAATTCTGTTCATATCTACCTAAAGTATTATCAGTGAGAGATCTTTAGAGCACTTCCTTAATATATATGTCCCACAGAGAAGAAAATCCGGAGATGCTTCTTTTCATATAACGATAATTATCACTTGTATTTGAATTAAAGTGTCTACCTCAAATAAGGATCGAACCGAGACCTCTCACGCGCTATGATAAACAATTGAAGAGCTCTGGATTGAAGCGTAAGACTACATCTAGGCGTAAAGTAACTAAACTTCTGACCAGAGATGGCAGAGAACTCACAAATAGCTGATAAACAGTTATTCAACCAATATAAAGAAAAATTATCAAAAAAAAAAAAAAAATATGTTCATGCAATTCTTTTTTTTTTCTTTTTTTTTGTGGTAATGCATGTTCACAATCTAAATTACCCGAAAAGCAAGCCTATAAGAAAACTTTCTTTTTACATCTTATATAGAAAATTCATGTTTATATAAGGATCCTGTTTTACAGCATCCCTTTATCCTGTGGTCAGTATGAAACCTTTCTAACACCACTATGGAAGGTCATCGTTACTCTTCTTGATAATCAGGTGGTATTTAAAATTGCGTTTAATAATTCTCAAAATTTGGACTATATCTTTACGGGCCTAGTTTAGTCATCGCGTGATAGTTTAACATTTTTGTGTATTTACTTACTACTGTATAGTTCACACACAATTATAGAAGACTAGAACATTTAGGCTACCCTTTTATTTGAAATCTATTATAGATGGTTTTATGCATTGAAATATAATTATATACCTCCCACACTTACAGACTTTAAGAATTGGTGCTTCCACATGTTGTATATGGGCTGCGTTAGAGAAATACCCCCATCCTTATATCGCTCATAGTTTTCTAAGTGATTGATAACTCACATATGCCACCGAAAACAGTTATTTTTTTTTAGTTCCACACAACTACATATTCCCTCCTAATGATTAAATGTTGGCATCATACTGATCTAGAAGGAAACTGGTGCTAATAATAATAATAATAATAATAATAATAATAAGAATAAGAAGAAGAAGAAGAAGAAGAAGAAGAAGAAGAAGAAGAAGAAGACCTGCAACCTTGAAGAATTATGCCAGGGAAAAACGTATCAAGACATGATAATAATAACCGCATTTTATCTCAACATATTAATTAAGCTAGAAAGCTTTCATTGTAAGAGTCTAGTTACCTGCTAAAAGTACTTAGAACTTAGCCAAGAAAAGTAAAATAGGCGAATTAAATCAATAGTAAAATAGAGGCTTAAACTATCCATTATAAGCCTGCACAGAGAACACACAATACTTACCGACTGATCACCATTAGTCATTTGGTTACTAGCCTAGGAGATCTGGCCTACGGACCAACGCCTTAAACCATGCAACGTAATACTTCATATCCAATTAAGTATTATAAGATGAATGAGCATGATGTGAGCATCATGCAAGTAAACGTCTATTTGGTTTGTGCTAGTGGCGATCGCAACAAACACTTTCATTTCTGTCGGTATCTGACTTGATTAACAGCCTCAAAATTTCATCTTCTTTCTTTTTATTGTATTCATAAGACTAATGGTTCAGTGTTAAAGGTGAAGGAAAACTTTCAACGTCGAGCTACAACTGGGGGAACACTCGGATGTTTTAGCATGATTTACTAATGAGGTTGGACAGATACATACTTAAAAATGAATGGGGATCGTAAGTAAAATGTAAGTATAAAAAGGGGAGCAACTAAGACCAGATGGGTCAAAGTAGATAATTTATTTAGTATTATTTAGAGTGTAGAGCAGGAGTTGCAATAGCGTTGCTAACCTCTCGTGTGGCACTTTCTTTAGGAAGTGGTTATTGTATCAAAGAGGCCAAAAATTAATTTCCAAATATTAGTATCATTAGACTATTCAAAAACACATCTTATAACAAACGTACTAAGAAATTAGCTTTTGGAACGCATATGAATGGAGCTTTGTCACACAAATAAAAATATTTTATCACCTCACACCACCTTTTCACCTACTGACCATATAAGGATATCTAGATTCACGGCCCCCTCTGCATATACTCGCACATAAATGAATATAATAACAGGACTGATGAGAATTATCCGTTTGAGGCGGCCGCATATCCATATGACACAAGACACAAAACGATCGTAAAGAATAGAACGCTATATTTTTTCTATGTGGTCAACACCTTTATTGCTTTTTTCCCCTCTGTGTGACACAGAGAACTGTTCTTTATGGTATTGACATAGCCATTTCTTAACTCGAGTGTTTACGTTATTACTCTAGTCACCCTCCAGAAACACTGCCGAACACGAATAAAATGGGGAGAGAAATGAGAGCAAATAGCATTACTAAATAGCCCATTTCCTTATTCAGTTCCCATGGCTTGTAGTACTCTTCTGAACGCAAGGTGCCCCGAGGATCTGTTTCACAAACACACTTTCAGAAGTAAACTTTACCAAGAGGAATCTATCTCTGTATTTCAAAGTTGTCTAGAAGACCTGGAAAGTTTCTTTTTGATTGGAGGATATATTGTGATACGAGGTATGGAGTTTATTTTAATAATCATGTCCTCTTCACCATGATTCTCAATACTACACAGAGTTCTTGAACTGTTATTCTAGTTGTGACCAAGTTGTAGAATGATTTAATAAGTTAGTTGAATCGGTGGAACGTCAAAAGTTCAAACTTGCAGGGAATGTTTTTATGCTGTACTGGCTGACCTAATATTTTTTTATAGTTTATGTATGAAAGATCTATTTTAATGTTACTGTTCTTAAAATATGTTATTTTACTTGTTTATTGTTTCTCTTGTAGTTTACTTATATCCTTATTCCCTTCCCTCACTGGGATCTTTTACCGTTTTGGGGCCCTTGGGTTTATAGTATCCTGCTTTTCCAACTTAGCTAGTAATCATAATAAAAATGATGATAATAATAATAATAACAATAATAATATTAATAATAATAATAATAATTATAATAATAATAATAATATATGGTGCGGAGGCAGATTGGGTTAAGTCGTTGATGGAATGGTTAAGCAACATTTGGGCTATAATAATAATAATAATAATAATAATAATAATAATATGTGGTGCCGTGGCAGAGTGGGTCATGTCGTCGTTAGACTGATTTTGCAACATTTGAGCTGGTCATTCGTTGGATCGGTGACTGCTCACATTGTCGTTGACCTGTTGGGAAAGGATTATAGCCCTAATTTCCTCAGTCTACTCAGCTGTGATTGAGTATCCTATCCCTGATGGTGTAGCGTCCAGCTATGGGTTGAATAGAAAACTCAGCAATGATGGATAGAAATAAAGGTTTAAACAACAATGACTTAAAAGAAAACTCTGGCAACATAGGAGCTTCGTTTGGCAACCAGGTACTCAACCCAATTGAAAGGGTAGACGGTCAGGTACTTGGGGGTCTTCATCCAGCAACTGACCACCACAATAACCGAAACCAACAGCCAGAGACTGAACTACAGAAGCAAATCAGAGGAAGAAATGGACAAGAGAAGAAAGTAAGGAAATAAGGAGATGGTACATCAAAAGTAACCCGATGGAGGGAGGATACAGAAGAGGGTTGGTCAACATCTGGAATGAGAAGAATAACAGCCCCTAGATAGAGTAGAGGTTGGCTGACCACGTACGGAACATAAAGAAAAAGAAATGGGTCTCCCTAACATAAAGAGAGGAATTGGAAAGGAAAATGACACACAACAACGAATTACAAGAAGACAAACTGATAGACGTTGTCACAAAAGACAACAGGGATGATGAGGTATCAAAGAATGACACACAAAGAAACACTGGCGAAGTAACAGAGAGGATAGAATGAGTAGAAATAATTACATAGTGAATGGAGCCAGATACAGAGAGAAGAAAGATCCCCTCCATGAAAACCTACAACAACAAGAAATTAAGGGAGAAAACAAGTGAGGTCAATGAAATAATGGGAATAATAAACACTACCAGTATCACAGAAACAAATAATCTGGCATATGCAGGAGCAAGATTAGTAGCAGAACTGAGGGGGATACGACCAGCAACACCACCAACACAACCAACTCAACAGAAACCTCCTTGGAAAAGGCTCTTGGAAAAGCAAATCATGGTGATGAGATCTAGATCAAACTTCAGCAAACTGAAAAGGATGGCAAAAATAAGGCTAAGAAACTAGAAAACCCGGTAGGAACTCAATGAAAAAATATAAAATACGAGAGAGGGAACTACACAACACAATAGATGTAAAACAGAGGGTTAAGGCCAAAGCACATAAGATCCGACGCTACAATAACAGGAATAAGGGATACCAACAGAGCAAACTATTCAGAACCAACCAGAAAAGATGATACAACCAATTAAGAGGGGAAGACAAACATCAAGAAATCCCTGAAGCCAAACCAAGTAAGGGACTCTGGGAAAACATATGGAACAATCCGGTATCACATAACAAACATGCAACATGGCTCCAGGAAGTAAAGGAAGAAGAAACAGGGAAAATATCACAAAGATTCACAGAGATCACGATAGACACAGTTAGACACCAATTAATGAAAATGCCAAACTGGAAAGACACAGGTCCTGATGAAGTCCATGAATACTAGCTCAAAAACTTCAAGGCCCTACACCAACGAGTAGTAGAAAAATGGATGACCACCGGAAGAATGTCATTAGTACAAAAAGACAAGATTAAGGGATATAGAGCCAGTAACTACAGGCCTATCATCTGCCTACCAATATTGTGGAAATTACTAACAAGTATCAACAATGAAAGGCTATACAGCTACCTAGAGGAGACAAACTCCAGCCCCCACCAACAGTAAGGTTGTGAAGGGAGGAGTAGGAGCACAAAAGAACAGCTTCTGATAGAAAAATATGGTAATGAAGAACAATAGAAGGAAAACCAACCTAAGCATGGCATGGATTGACCATAAGAAAGCCTTCGACATGATACCACACACATGGCTAATATAATGCCTAAAAATATATGGGGTGGAGTAAAACGCCCCCAGCTTCCTCAGAAATGCAATGAGCAACTGGAATATAATAATTACAAGGTCTGGAATAAATCTAGCAGATGTTAATATCAGGAGAGGGATCTTCCAGGACTACTCACTGTCCCCCATACTCTTCGTAGTAGCCATGATTCACAAGACAAAAGTACTGCAGAGGATGGATGCTGGGTACCAAATTAAGTAAAGAGGCAACAGAAATAACCATCTGATGTCCATGTATATCATCAAGCTGTATGGTAAGAACATCAAGGAAATAGATACCTTGATCCAGACTGTAAGGATGATATCTGGAGACATCAGAATGGAGTTTGGAATAGAAAAATGTGTTTTAATCAACATACTAAAGGGCAAAATAACAAGGACTGAAGGGATAAAGCTTCCAGATGGGAGCAACATCAAATACATAGATGAGACGGGATACAAATGCCTGTGAATAATGTATGGAGGGGACATAAAACACCAAGAGATGAAGGAAATGATCAGGAAATAAATACCTTAATCCAGACTGTAAGGATTGTATCTGGAGACATCAGAATGGAGTTTGGAATAGAAAAATGTGTTTTAGTCAACATACTAAAGGGCAAATCAACATGGACTGAAGGGATAAAGCTACCAGATGGGAGCAACATCAAATGCATAGATGTGATGGGATACAAATAGTCGTGAATAATGGAAGGAGGGGATATAAAACACCAAGAGATGAAGGAAACGATCAGGAAAGAGTGGAGGCAGAGACTCAAGGCAAAACTCAAGTCAAAACTCTACGCCAGAAATATGATAAAAGCCATAAAAAAAAAAAACAGATAAATCAGATACAGTGCAAGAATAATTGAATGGACGAAGGCAGAACTCCGCAGCATAGACCAGAAAACTAGGAAACATATGACAATACACAAAGCACTACACTCAAGAGCAGATATGGACAGACTATACATAACACGAAAGGAAGGAGGGGGAAGTCTACTAAGTCAATATCAAAAATAGAGCACTGGCGCAATATCTAAAAAAAAAAAAGTAGACGAAGACCCAGAAATATACTGAGACAGGAGAATGATAAACAGAAAAGAGCACTGGCACAACAAACCAATGCACAGACAATACATGAGACAGACTAAAGAGCTAGACAGCAATAACACGTGGCAATGGTTACGGAGTGGAGACCCCAAGAAAGAAAAGGAAGGAATGATAACAGCAGCACAAGATCAGGCCCTAAGAGCCAGATATGTTCAAGGAACAATAGATAGACATAGCATCTCTCCCATATGTAGGAACTAGAATACAAAAAATTAAACCATAAACCACATAGCAAGCGAATGTCCGGCAATTACACAGAACCAGTAAAAAAAGAGGCATGATTAAGTAGCAAAAGCCCTCCACTAGAGCCTGTGCAAGAAACATCAGCTACATTGCAGTAATAAGTGGTATGAGCACCAACCTGAGGGAGTGATAGAAAACTATCAGGCAAAGATCCTCTGGGACTATTGTATCAAAACAGATAAGGTGATACGTGCAAATACACCAGACGTGACTTTGATTATCAAAATCAAAAAGAAAGTATCACTCATTGAAGTCGCAGTACCATGGGGCACCAGAGCTGAAGAGAAAAACAGGGAAAAAATTTATAATTGCCAGGACCTGAAAATGAAAATAAGAAGGATATAGGATATGCCGGTAGAAATCGTACCTAAAATAATAGGAACACTAGGCCAGATCCCAAGAACCCTAAAAAGGAATCTAGAAAAACTAGAGACTGAAGTAGCTCTAGGACTCATGCAGAAGTGTGTGATCTTAGGAACGGCGCACATAACAAGGAAAGGGATGGACTCCAAAGGAGGCAGGATGCAACCCCGAACTCTGCACTATAAACACCACCCAGTCAAAAGACTGTCGTAAAGAGGAAACTAATAATAATGATAATGATACTACCAATAATAATAATAATAATAATAATAATAATAATAATAATAATAATAATAATAATAATAATAATAATATTCATAATAATAAAAATAATATCTACAGGTATGCAAAATATTCCTTGAAAATCTTAACTCAAAAAAGCATTTGATTATCCAGTGATTTTTCTTTTTTTTTTCTTTTCTTTTTTTGTGACAGAATATTGAAATTTTTCACCTGAAGGGAACATCACATATATTGACATATTTTCCGGTTACCTCAGAGGGTAAGTAATTATTACACCTAATGATAAAAGTGGTACTTGGATTACGTTATAAAGATTCTTTCATAGTAGGGAATTCTAGACACTTTGAATTCACCTGAGAATCTCCCATTATCATTTTGAAATTGTCTTATCAATGGATATAACTGGTTGAGATTTCACATCCTCGCTATTTCAGGTATTGTTGTTAACAAATCTGGCATATAACAATTTCCCTTTAAGAGAAACACACTGGAATAAGACAAGGAAATGGAGAATGATTGTTTTTTCCAAGAGAAGTCGTGAAAAAATAATCATAAACTTTTATGACCATTACCACTACAGAATAAACGAAAAATATTGATTCGAAAAACTTCGGGAAACTGACAGCTGTACCGTAAGTCAAGATATAACATTATTTTTAACAAGACTCTGCTGTTAACGTCAGAATCTTTCAGCTTTATTGGAGATGTATAATATGTAAACAGAAAAAAAAGGAAATAATTTCTATATTTTTTGCGGGGGTGGGTTCCATACTATCATTTCATTTATATATATTTTTTTTCTTTTGCTTGGTTTCATAGCTATTATGTTTTCGACCGTTCGCTTTGTTCTTATGACGCTCGAATTTTTACATGTACAATTTTCCACATTTTTTCTCATTTTTTGTTATTCTTTTCTGTAGCCTTTTATTTTTCCTTTGGTTTTAACAGGCAACTAAATTTCTCTTTTATTTCTGCCATAGACTCCTTTAAGGAAGGACTGGAACGTCCCCTGCTCGGGGTTTTTAACTTGAGTCTGAAAGATTAACTTGAGTCTGGACTAAAATGACTTTTAGAAGGGCTAGAAACACGTTCTCTGGATCAAAATGGGGGTTTTTGAGGATGGTGAGTTCAATAGTAACATTTTGAACACCACCTGGGGTCATCTTCAAGGTCTAAAGGTCATTTATCAAGGTCAAATTTGTGAATTTTGGTCATTTTTGCTCGTTTTTTGTGTGTAACTCATAAATGTTGAGAGATAGCTGATTATAATGAGGCAAGTCTGCAGAGCTGTCCGAATTTAATAAATATTGTCATATATCGTCCTTCAAGAAAGGACTGGAACGTCCCCTCATCGGGGTTTTAAACTTGAGTCTGAAGGATTGACTTGAGTCCTGGACTAAAATGACTTCTAAGAAGGGCTACAAACACGTTCTCTGAGTCAAAATGGGGGTTTTTGAGGACGGTGAGCTCAATAGTGACATTTTCAACACCACCCAGGGTCATCTTCATCATCTTCAAGGTCAAAAGGTCATATTTCAAGGTCAAAATAGTGAATTTTGGTCATTTTTACTCGTTTTTGTGTGTAACTCATAGATGGTGAGGGATGGCTGATTATAATAAGAGGCAAGTCTGTAGTTCTATCCAAATTTAATATATATTGTCAAATATTGTATTACTAAAACATTCCAAACAAGCCCTAAAACAATGAAACACTAAAATAAGAAATAAAGAACGGTATTTCTCATCACAACAAAACTCAAAGACATTAACATTTGATTAGATGAACATCGCAAGATGGAGAGCTTTTCTTGCCTCCTGAGGCATCTCACAGCCTTTTCTTTGTCACTTACATTGAGAACCTGAGCTTTCAATTGTATGTTGGCTAAAGTCGTACATGCTGCATTATTAGTAGCTAAAGGTGCATCTACAAAAGATAACAATTCAGCAAAATGAAAGCGGCAATGCATTTTAGTCATGGCATGCAAATTATAGGCATTATGTACAAAAAAGACAGTTGTAATAGTTGGCACACTCAGTCCACCTCTATTCAAATGATCCAAGAACTCAGATGACACCTCGTTACCATCTTCATCATCCATGATATCCTCCATACTAGTGCTATTACAATATTTATGAACAAGGTATCCAGCCAAATATACAACTTTATGCTTAAGGTTATCAGCAGACCTCAAGAGCTCCCGAGTGTCTTGAGGAGTGATCTCGTCAATGAGTTCACTTCGCTCATCTGGATTTATGGAAGAAGTACAATTCTTGTCGCAATCAAGCACACGAGAACTAGATTCTGGCATAATGTCATGCTTTAGAAGTGTCTGCAAATTTGTAACTTTTGCTGCAGCCATAATGTCAACTACATCAATGTAGAAGTTTCCACCACTTCTTTGCCTGGCTTGACCGAAAAACTTTTCCAAGGCTTCATCCGCGAATATAGCAGGAAGAACGTAGTCAAAGTCTTTCTCTGCCAGAAGCAATTTGGTAGCAGTCACATTATTACGTGTAGACAAAATGAATGCTTCAGCAGTTTGCTTAGTTAACTTCAGCTTATGACCACTACCTCCTTGCCATGTGCAGATCGATATAATTTGGCAGGCTTCCTCCAACTTAGTGAAAGATGTACAGTCTGCTGTCCAAGGCTATCTGGATTCGTCACGTAGATGTCTAGTTGAGAAACGGTCTTTCACATTCATCATCTTGAACCACTCACTCATTGTCTGGGTGAGAATGATAGTGCCTTCGCTGATGCCCAATGAATCCTTGAAGGTCTTTAAGGCAGCGACAGTCTTGTCATTGAGCACCTGACATACTAAGGGTACACTCTGGCGTTGAAGGGGTTTGGGGAAAACAGCGGTGTGCGTCAGCTTGGTTAAGCGAATAGGAGTAGCTCGGTCAATCTCATAAAGCTTCCGAATATCACTCCAGTAAGCTTTGTACTCATTGCCATGTACAAGAAATGAGAGTGTCTGGCCATCAACAGTAATCCAGTTGTTACGAACATTTTTGAAGATGTGCACGTAGTCGTACACTAAGAACATAGATGGCTCTTGAATGGATAGCACTTGATAACTTCCAGGTCCTCCAAGTCTCGAATAAACACTGCAATTGGTGTTGCAATTGTCACATATCAAAGAAATCACAGTACCCGCCAGCACCAACTACAGCTGAGGCAGCTTCAGTAAGAAGTTCACTCAGCTTATCGGCAGCTAGCTTTTTGCAGGGTAAAACTCGTAGTATATAGCGTGGACCACCAAAATGGCAGACAACTTCAACAACCATAGCATGTGAAGCAAGCATTTCATGGTCACTACCCGCTGCACCGTTTTGAGCATATCCTAGAACATGTCCTCCAGAAAATCGCA
>NC_090731.1:58683989-58701489 GCF_036898095.1 Palaemon carinicauda
ACAAAAAAAGTAGAACATTCTGCCTAGCCTTTTCTTTGTAATCTGGTATATGTCGTTTTATGAATAATTATATAACCCACATAAAGCCTTTATAATTGGTGCTTCCACGTGTTGTACTGGGCTGTGTTAAAGAAATTCCACATCCTTTTTATCACTCATATTCTTTTAGGTCATTGATAATTCACATATGCCACCGGAAACAGTTTTTTCTTCACTTGTACACAATTTCATATTCCCTCTAAAACATTAGTTTCGATAATAAATTTCTGAATGAATAAATTTGTTGGTACCACACTGATCTATTTCATGAAAAAGAAGGAAATGAATAATAATAATAATAATAATAATAATAATAATAATAATAATAATAATAATAATAATAATAATAATAATAATAATAAGGTATTTGTTTACAAGAGCACCCTCTTCAATTGCTCCATAATTATGCATTCCTGCAGCTCTCCTCCTTTTATAGAGTAATTAGGAGGTTTTTTAAATGCTGAAACAGCAGAAAAAAAAATGCAAGATATATCGCGGGAGGGGGGGAGGGGGAGGGGTTTGTGGAGGAGGTATTAAGCGACCTGGGACCGACATCGTCAACATAGTCAATCAAAGAGCAGTTTGTGACGTCAGCGGACATTTGATATATATTCAAAATATATACTGATTAAAACGTTCTCCTGGCTGCTACTGCTGCTAAGCTGTCTCGCCCGACTGAGATTGCCGCCGCCGCCGCCGATTTCGCCAGTATTCCTTCTTGTAGGGGCTGCCTTGTGCTACCCCTACTGTGTAGGCTGCTGTAGGGTACCTTTCAGCGCCACTGTCAATGGGCTGATCTTTAGCCAATTTTATAAGAAATTATGAAATACTAGTTAGGCTTTTTTTCTCAAAGTATCGTAACCTTTTCTACTTACTAACAGATCCTCTTGTGAAACATCCAGTAGCCCTTGCGGTCTTCAAACTCTGGTCAAAGCAGGACTCAAGGATCAAACCTTTCCACTCTCACTGTCTGCGGCAAGTGGTATAGGGCTGCTAGGCTTGGTGCCTATAAGCCAAGGTAGGGAGTTAGGTGTTAGGAGATAGTGCTTTGCTAACCTGGCATATATAAGTCAGGCTTTAAAGATACACACATAGTTTCAATAAAGTAATAGGATTGTACTTTGTTTCACTTCATCCCTAAACCTCCCTGTCTGCAGGAGTAGACTGCTGGGCCATCTTAGTGCTTTGTAAGCAGTAAGGCGGCTCCTCAGCGGCGACTTGTGCAGGTCAGTACATAGCTATTAATAGGCTAGCTCCCAGATTAACCGTTCTGTTACAGGTTCTGTTTTTTCATACTTCAATCTCCAACTATAACTTTGACTGGGGCCTTAGGGGTTAAAGGGTTGGACAACCCGACCAGGCACACTGTCTGTTTTCAACCCCCCTCCCTTCAAGGACTTGTCCTGGAAAAACGTTAATGATTTGACACTGATAGATCTAAATGCAATGGCTGCCGTGGAGATTGAAGCTCACCCTGACTTGACTCTATGCATAATTGACCCCCCTAACTGAAAGAGGACTCAAGAAGAGACTGATACCTACACTCAAGAGTGGACCTAAGTCAACAGGGAAAAAAAAGCAAGGTAAAAGGAACGATCCCCATGCTGACCTCAGACCTCTAGCACGGCTAGATGGCGAAAGGAGAAAAAACAGCTCCAGAGGCTCAAACCATTGCAAAGAGCTACTATTTCTGAGTAATAGCCAGTAACTCATCAGAGGCATTCACGGCCATTGTAGCCTTGGAGAGGAAACATAAGAACCTCAATATTGTCGCAAAACCAAACCGAATAGGGCAGTGGACTATCTCCACTAAGGGAGCCAGAGCCCTAATTACACTCAGGAGCACCTCTGACATCAACTTGAGAGAGCTTAATGAAGAAGAGAAGATAAAAAAGGCTGTAGTAGTGGATTACCCCACTGATATGATGGAGAGCCATCTAACTCAACTGCCAAATATAATTGCGGCAGAGCGAAGGACAAACAAGGCTAGCTACCTAACAAAAGCCATCCTTGTATCTTTCAAGGGGCCTCATCCCAAGAAAGTAGACCTAGGTAACTTCGGTACCTTCGGGGTAAAAAAATATTACCCAGACCTACTGATATGCTACCATTACTAGATGTTTGGCCATCACAAGGACCAGTGCCAGGCCAAATTTCCAACCTGTGCCGTATGCAGTCAGAGACATTCTACTCAGGACTGCATAGACAAAAACACGGCAGGAATCCCAACTACGACCAAGTGCCCTAACTGCAAAAAGGGCCACACTGCCATGGCTTTGGGATGCCCTGAAAAGGTAGCAAGAGTAATTGCTGCCCTCCCCAAGGAGAAGAGAAAAGAGCCTAGAGGAAGAATGGCTCCCAAACCTCTGCCAAGAAGGAGGTACTATACTCAAGAGGAGCTCAGAAAAAGCTCCAGAGCTAGATCCTCCTCTAGAGCACCAACCTCTACATCTCAGACCCAAAAACCTCTCCCCAGAACGATATTCATCAAAACCATACTTCTGAGGGAAAAGCTGTGACTAGCAAAATCAGTGCTGATACCATAGCAGCCAGCATTGAAAAGGTCCTCATGGGTTTGGAGATCACCTCCCATGCCACATCATCCACACCTCCCACTCCATCTCCACAATCACCACACCTTTCGCATCCACCACACCAGACCCCATCCCCATCAACCCATTCCCCCCATCCACCGTCACCTCATCCACTATCACCTCATCCACCTCATCCACCCCATCCACTGAGGTCAAGGCAATTGCCTTCACCCCCAGGGACCCTAGAAAATTTAGTTCAACATACACTCAGGAATAAGAGTCCTGAATTGGAACTCGACCGGAGTGAGGACAGAAAGATCGTCCCTAGTTGCAGTATGCAAAACGGAGGATATAGATGTCATCCTGTTGCAAGAGACATTCTTAACAACAGGTAATAAACTCAAAATTGCAGGTTACAACGCCTGCACCACATCACAGATAGGCACGGACAAAGGCTTAGCTACATTGGTTAGAACAACAATACCAACAAGGTTACACAATCCAATTCCTTGTGGTACCAATGTAGAAACACTGGCAGTAACAATAACATCACTGAACCAAAAGGTAGACATATATAACATATACATGAAAATAAACAGGGAGGACACAGGAGAGCTGCAACTGACACAACTCTTTGCTAATGCAGAAAGAACACCAACACTTATATGTGGGGATTTTAATGCACATCATCCCATATTATCATCCCCATCAATAACAAACAGTTCAGGGGAACACATAGCCTTCGCCCTGGAGAAATTTGTAGGAGTCACCCTTCTAAACACAGGACAACCTACACACATAAGAGGAGGCAGACTAGATCTGACTTTTGCCACATCAGCAATAAGACACCTAACCAGATGGCGAGTGCACTCAAACCCGATTAGTGACCACTTTGCCACAGTAACAGAATTGGAGATACAACAGCTACCTCCAATTCCACCACCTCCACCAAGATGGCGTCATGACCTGCAGACTGGTTCTGCTTTAAACTAGCTACAATCCTCCAGAGGACACAGATCAACTAGAGAAAGACCTAGTTGATACGTTTCACGGCGCAGCTGATAAAGCAATGCCCCTAAAGGCAGCAAGAGGAAACCACACATACAAGGACTCATGGTACTACTGCCCAGAAGTCAGGAGACTTAAAACAAGACTAAATAGGGTCACAAAAATCTACAGAAGATCCACAGTAGAAAACAGAGAACTACTGCAAACAGTTAAAAATGAAACACAACAAAGAATCCATGAAATAAGAATAGAAAACTAGTGGATTGGTGTACAAACTTGTCACAGTACACAACACTCAGAGAGCTATGGAAATGGCTACACAGAGTAGCTGGAAAAAAAGAGAACATCAGTTGCAACACACCCACACCCACAAGAGGAGGCAGAAAGAATTGCAACAGCCTTTGCAAACAGAACATTAACAGCTAATCTCTCCCCTGAAACCAGAATGTTGCAAGAGCATCTGGCACCAGCCAGGTGGGAAGGGATCAACACAGCCTGCCAGCTACAGGATGGCACAAACACCCCATACACAATTGAGGAATTGAGAGCCGTACACAAGACAGGAAAAGACACTGTGGCAGGAGCAGACAGGATTACCTACACAATGATCAAACACATGGGTCCAGCAGGAGAAACTGCATTCCTGAGGTTGATGAACAGAACACACCTTGAACACATAAGGCCTCAAGCTTGGAAGCAAGAAGATACACAGCCGATCCCAAAGCCAAAGGATCCAGGAAATCCTAGACCAATAGTTTTAGTATATTGTATGGAAAAGACAGGAGAAAAAATGGTCCTAAACAGAATGAAATACAAAATTGGCCCCCTACACAAGCAGCTATATGCATATCAGGAAGGGATTGGAACTTCTGAATGCAGACGTTCTAAGCCGCATAAATCAGAAGAAGGCAACAATAGTCTTCATAGACTTGGCTAATAATAATAATAATAATAATAATAATAATAATAATAATAATAATGATAATAATAATGATAATAATAATAATAATAATAATAATAATAATAATAAAAAGCTTTTGACCTTGCAAGCCTAGTAGCAATTCTGCAATCAGTGGCCAGAAAAGGAGTTAAAGGTCTCCTACTAGCATGAAATAAAAACTACGTGCTAGGAAGACAAGCTAGAGTCAAATTCCAAGGAGTGATTTCGCCTTTTCACGAATTGGAAAATGGCACACCACAAGGAGGGACTCTCAGCCCCCTCCTCTTCAACATCCTCATGGAAAATATAGCCTCACTCCAACTCCCTGAAGGAGTTTAAATATTTATCTATGTGGATGATGTATGTGTAATTGCTCGGGTACCAGTCAGAGTGGTCAGAATGCAAAGAGCACTTAATGCCATCAGTCACAAGTCCAATGAGCTGGGACTGAAAATAAACATGGGCAAAACCAAGGGTATGACAATCCAAGCCCCAAAACCCCTGCATCCACTCACAATAGGAATGGAGCCCCTAGAGTGGGTGGACAGTTGCACATACCTGGGAGTTGTAATGGACAAGCAACTCATCTTCAAGGAGGAAGTCAAATATCTCAAAGAACAAGCTGATGCCAGACTGGCAGCCATGAGATACATGACTAAACTCAATGAAGGAGCAAATGAGCACATTCAAAAGAAATACTATATACCCTGCTACAGAATGCTAGTAGAATATGCCGCTCCAACCCTTACAAACTTAACAGACACTCAAAAAGCCTCAGTAGAAGTAATTCAAAACAATGCCATGTGGCTCATGCTAGGAGCCCTAATATGGACAAGACTGTGCAACCTAAGGATGGAGACTAGACTACCATCCCTTGAAGACAGGATTGCAGAAAGAAATGCATCCACAATTACAAAGATGTTCCTCTCAGAGAGAGACTCTATAACCAAAAGGAGGGTAGAGAGGAACTATCAAAGCGCCCTGAGGTTCAAACCCCGAGCTCCTATAAGCAAAGACCATAGCAACAACATAAAGAGCCTGGGCCTAACTGAAGATATCATACAGCTAAGTCCAGACTCAGCGCAGGGTGCACTGCACATTCCACCTTGGAAGAAACAAGTAGCACCCTTCAGATATACAAAGTTTCCAAGAACAAAGGAAGACTACACAATGGAGGAACTCAGAAATGCAGCCAATGCAGCAATCTCCCTAGCAGAAACAGTAGGGGCACAGATCTACTAACTGACGGTACTGTATTCTCTAGCAACCTTACGACCTATTGGAGGACATCCAATAATGTCTCCACCATGCAGACAGAGCTTGTTGCAATAATAATAATAAAAAAAAACTATAATACTCTATTGAAAATGAGGAAGGACCAGTAGTCATACATACTGATTCACGAACATCAATACAGGCCTTGCAACAGGAAAAGAATAAAGAAAACAAGGCCCTGCTAGGTGATATCAAATTACTGTTGTATCAGTACAATGAAAGAGACAGACATGTAACTCTAAACTGGATCCCCAGTCACATCGGGATACCAGGGAATGAAAAGGCTGATGAACTAGCCAAAAACACCAGGCACATACAAAGTGTACAGGTGCACATACAGCCTGGACTACAACAGATTAAATATAAAGTAAAGTCACATCTCAAAGACAATTAATCAAGAAGCTACACAAGTGAATAGGGAATGGCTCTCCCTCTGCACATGGTACAAATGGGCCATGGAGCTAGAGCCTCCACCCATGGACAGATACACCCCAAAGAGAACAGGCTGTATGCATACACAGGCTCAGACTGGGATACATGGCTAACTGGGAAATCCTGGATAAAATTCAAAAGACCATGTGAACACTGTGATGTCACACCACAACAGGCCCTCCTGCACTACCTACTAGAGTGTAGGGAAACAACTCAGCGGAGAGGTGACCTACAAATAGACACCAACTTACCACAGGCCTGGCAAGCTGCGCCACACTGGGAAAAGCAATTGTTGAAACCATAAAAAGACACAGACAATTGCTCTCAAGACTACCTCCACGAAGTTAATGACCTCAGAAAACTCATCTAACCATCTCATCCCCTCACCGTAAGGCCCAATTCGCATCATCTTCCGTATTCTTCTGAACTTACACTACTACTAAAAACTTTCCGCTGGGACCCTAGGGAGTAAAGGGTTGGAAACCCCACCTGCAACCTTTTCCTACTATTCAGAAGCCTTACACCCCACTTTTCTAACTACCACTACCATGACATGATGGCCCACTCTTACTATCACCATCATCCTTACCCTGTTCACAGCTATCTCTACTTCTCAAAACTTTTCAAATTTCCTTCTAAATGATCAACAACCTTACAATGTGTTGGTTACCTATGGGCCGACCAAGGGAAAGGCACCGTGCCAACAAGAAGTGTTAGTTTTAATACACTATGAACGAACGATGAATTAAAAAGGGAGTAATTACTCAAAAGTGTCACTATCTGTGAAATGTATATTTTATATATGGTAAAAAATTGATAATAAATCTTATCAAAGTGTCTTTTAAAGAAACTATTTTGAGAATGACTACTTTTCCCAGACGACGTTTTGCTACACTAACGCCATCTATTGACCACTACCTAAGGATGCCTGCCAATTTCCCGCCAAAATAGTCATTCTCACAAACAGTTTCTTAAAAAAAAAAAAAAGATTTATTGTCAAGTAAAAAATAGTGACAATTTTGAGTAATTGATTCATTTTTAAGTCTATATATTTTGAATATATATCAAATGTTCGCTGACGTCACGAACTTCTCTTTGGTTGACTATGTTATAACGATGTCGGTTCCAGGTCGCTTATTATTTCCTCCGCCAACCCTTGCCCCTCCCCCCCATGCGCAAAATATCTTGCTTTTTTTTTTTTTTTTCCTAGCATTTAAAGAACCTAATTACTGTACAAGAAGAGGAGATCTGCGGGAATGCATAATTTTGGAGTCACTGGAGAGCGTGCTCTTGCAAACAAATATCATAATAATAATGATAATAATAATAATAATAATGATAAGAAGAAGAAGAAGAAGATCAATAATTAGAAGAAGAAGAAGGAGAAGATGGATGACCTTAAAGAATTATGCCAAAGAAAAGCGTATTAGGAGATGATGATATTAACCGTATTTCACCTCAATCTGTTGGTTAGTTTAGAAAGCATTTACTGTAAGAGTATAGTTTCCTGTTAACTACTCACTACTAAGACAAGAAAAGTAATATTGGTAATTTAAACCTATGGCCTAATAAAGGTTCAAATTATCCGTTATAAGCCTTTATTGAGTATACACACTAATTTCATCTCATCACCAATTGCCCCTTGGTTTCAAGCCTACGAGAGCTGGCTTATAGACCAGTGCTTTAAACCATATAATATAATGCTTAAGAAACCTTTATTCGGTTTGCACTAGCGGCGATCGTAACAAACACTTTCATTTCTGTTGGTAAGCGACTTAATTAATAGCTTCATAATTTCATTCTCTTTCTTTATATTGTATTTATAAGACTAAGAGTATTAGGACTACCAGGTTCAGTGTTAAAGGTGAAGGAGACCTTTCAACATCGAGTTACAACTGGGGGAAGACTCGGCTGTTTTAGTATGATTAACTAATGAGGTTACACAGAAAGATACTTGAAAATAAATGGGGAACGGAAGTAAAATATAAGTACAAAAACGTGGGCAACTAAGGCCAGATGGGTCAGAATAGATAATTTATTTAGTATTATTTAGAGTGTACAGCATGAGTTGCAATAGCGGTGCTAACCTCTTGTGTCACACTTTCTTTAGGAAGTGGTTATTGTATTATGGAGGCCAAAAATTCATTTCTAAATATTAGTATCATTTTAGTATGAGAAATGAAATATTACATTAAATGTTCAAGCACATAATGTAAATCTTAAATACAACATGCACAAAGAAATTAGATGAGAAAAGCTTTGTCACTCACATAAAACAGTTTTATTACCTCACACCCCTTTCTCACCTACTGACCATATAAGGATATTTAGACTCACGGCCCTATCTGCATATACTCACACATAAATGAATATAATAACAGGACTGTGGCGACTTTTCTTGTTGAGGCGGCCTCATATAAATAGGACATACGAAACAAAACGATCGTAAAGAATAGGTCGCTATATTTTCCCGATGCGGTCAGAACCTTTAATGCTTATTTCCCCCCTGTGTGACGCACAGCCCTGTTCTTTACGGTATTGACATAGACATGTTTTAACTGGAGTGTTTACGTTATTACGCCAGTCACCCTCCGGAAGCACTGCCGAACACAAATGAAAAGGGGAAAGAAATAAGAGCAAATAGAATTTTTAAATAACCCGTTTCCTTAGCCAGGTTTGTACCACTCTTCTGAACGCAAGGTCTCCCGAGGATCTGTTTCAAAAACCTACTTTCAGAAGCAAAATTTTCCCAGAAGAATCTATCTCTATTTCAACGTACTCTGGGGGAAGCTGGAAAGCCTTTTTTGGTTTGGAAGATAGCTACCAAAGGAACTAAGGATTTGAGCGGGACTCGCACTGCAGTCTGGCAATCACCATGGAAAGACGTTACCAGCAGGCCACCACAACCTTATCTTATGTTTTATTACTCTCATTACCATCATAATCGTGGTCATTGTTATTTAGTTAAACTTAATAGATAACAAATTTCTTAACATAAGATTATTCTTAAGGTATATGGTGTGGTGACAAATGTTTCAAATTTTAAGGAAGAAATGGAGAATCTATAGTCCATTCTTTACCTCTTTTGTTATTTCCTGTCTGATTCCCATTCACAGTGCTTGATAATACTCCTTCTTCGCAGTTGACTGGGTAGGTGATAATTCTAATAGGCATGCCTTCTTCGTCATGAGGCTCAATACTACATAGTATTCTATAAGTGTTATTCCAGTTGTTACCAAGTTGTAGAATGATCTAATCAGTTAGTTGAACAAGAGGAACTTCAAAAGTTCAAACTTGCGGCGAATGTTTTTATGTTGAACAGGCAGACATAAGTCTTATTTTATAGTTTATGTATGAAAGATCTATTTTAGTATTTTTGCTGTTCTTAAAATAGGATTTCTTAATTTTCCATTACTTCTCCTGTAGTTTCCTTCCCTGACTGGGCTCTTTTTCCTTGTTGGGGTCCTTTGGCTTATAGCATCTTGCTTTACCAACCAGGGTCGTAGCTTAGCTAATAATAATAATAATAATAATAATAATAATAATAATAATAATAATAATAATAATAATAATAATAATAATAATAATAATAATAATAATAACTACAGGTATGCCAAATATTCGTTGAAAATCTTTGCTCAAAAAAGCATTTGATTATCCGTTGATTTCTAATATTGTTTTTTTTTTCTTTATTCATATTCAATATATTAATTTAGTTATAGTAGTTTGATATGTTAGGTATTCTAATTGGTATTGCATTTTACTTTAATCATATATTCTTTATGAAAAGAAAATTGATACAAGAATGTTGAAATTTTTCACCTGAGGGTAAAATCACATGTATTTACATATTTTTGGTCACCTCAAAGTATAATTAATTATTAGACTTAATGAATTGGGGTGCTTGGATTAGATTATAAAGATTCTTTCATAATGGAGCGTTGTAGACACTTTGAAGCCACCTGGAAATCTCCCATCATCATTTTGAAATTGTCATATTATTTGATATAACTAGCTGGTATTTTACATATTCACTATTTCATATATTGCTATTAATATGTCTGGCACACAACAATTCACATTTAAGAGATACAGGCAGAAGGAAGACAGGGAAATAAAGAATGATTATTTTTCCAAGAGAAGTCGTGTAGAAACGACTACAAAATAAAAGGAAAAGACCGATTCGAAAAACTGCGTTAAACTTAAAGTTGTATGATAGTCTGGCATATTCTTTACAGACTCTCCTCTGTCATCAAAAATCTGACAACACTGAGATTATCGAACAAATCTTCTTAATTTAAGGGTTTAACAACTGCACTGAAATTGTTCAGTAACTACTTTCCTCTTGGTAAGGGTAGAAGAGACTCTTCAGCTATGGTAAGCAGCTCTTCTAGGAGAAGGACACGCCAAAATCAAACCCTATAGCTGCATTGGGAGATGTGTAATATGTAAATAAAAAGAAATGATATCATGTCTATTTATTTTTTTCTTTCGTTCCACTCACAATTGTTCCATTTTTCATTTTTTTTTCTTTTGCTTGGTTTCATAGCTATTGTGTTTTCTACCGTTCTCTTTGTTCTCATGACGTGCGAATTTTTACATGTACAATTTTTCCCCTTTTTCCATTTTTTTTTTGTACTCGTTTCCCTAGGTCTTTATTTTTCCTTTGGTTTTAACAGGCAACACAATTTCTCTTTTATTTCTGCACACCTGTTTGCTGTCTACCTCCCTATACTAACCCTGACCCCTTTTCCACATTTTTTCTATTTCTTTGAATGTTATTTGATAAAAAAGAAAAAAGATAGAAATCTGCATTCCAGCAAATATAACGACTCTTCCATGCATTTCAACCTCGCAACACCCCTCCCCCCCTCAAAAGTAGTGGGGTGCTAAGAATCTCCCTGTTTATAAATATTAAAGAAAAAATGTTATAGATTTCTCGGAATGTTACAAACATTATTATTATTATTATTATTATTATTATTATTATTATTATTATTATTATTATTATTATTATTATTATTATTATTGAGCTACAACCATAGTACGAAAAGCAGGATGCTATAAGAGCCAGGGCTCCAACCAGTAAAATAGCCCAGTAAGGAAAGGAAACAAGGAAAAATAAAATAATTTGATAAAGGTAACAGTAAATAGATATCTTCTATATAATCTATGAAAAAATTTAACAAAACAAGAGAAAGAAAAATACTTTAACTAGAATAGTGTGCCCAAGTGAACACTCAAGCAAGAGAACTCTAACTAAAGACCGAAGAAGACAATGGTACAGAAGCTAAGGCACTACCCAAGACTAGAGCACAATGGTTTATTTTTGCAGTGTCCTTCTCTTTGAAGAGCTGCTTACCACAGCTAAAGGGTCTCTTTGACCCTTGCCAAGAGGAAAGTGGCTAATGAAGATTAACAGTGCAGTAACTCCTTTGGTGAAGAAGAATTGTTTGGTATTCTCAGTGTTGTCAGGATAATGAAGACAGGAGAATATGTAAAAAATATGCCAGACTATTCGGCAGGGTGTCCGTGTAGGCAAAGGGAAAACGAACCTTAACCAGAGAGAAGCATCCAATATAGTACTGTCTGCCAGTCAAAGGACTCCATAACTCTCTAGCGGTAGTATCTCAGTGAGAGGCTGGTGCCCTGGCCAAGGAAGTGAAGAATGAATTTATGAAATATAGTTTTTATATCTAAGCCCTAATTGAAACACGTTAGGGGGGATTGGTAAAAAAAATCTTAAACCAAGACATTATATATATTTACTCAGGAGGAACAGATTGAGTTGGAAAAGAATGGGTAGGAATGATGATGACACCTAGAGCAGAGAAGGCACTAACGGAATGGAGAGCTTTTGATTAGTAAATTGTTATTTGCAAAGTTTAAATCACAGGAGTGCATTTTGAGTATTATAGTTTTCTATTCGTCAAGAAATGATTCCCCTAAAGAAAGAAAAGATGATTACTATGAAAAACTGCAGAGTGTAATAGGTGAGATCCGAAAGAGATATATGAAAATTGTGATTGGTGACTTCAATGGTACAGTTGGAATGAATAATCAATGTATAAGGAATGTGACGAGTGTTGATGGCCTTGACGAGGTTGCAAATAGAAATTAGCACACTTTATATCTTTTTACGTTTTTTTTAACAATCATACATGTTATTGAAGGTACACTTTCCCAGCACAAAGATCCACAAAAATACCTGGACTTCATTATGTGGCAATCACACAAATCAATTATATGATAAATCCATCAATAAAGAGAGAAGGAGGACTCTGAGAAATGTAATAAGCTGTAGAGGTACAGATAATGGATAGATCTGATCAGAAAGATTTTCCCTGTTCGTAATTGCACTTGGGAGTTTCGATTTCAGATTAGTTCTCTGTGATGTGTTATTGCACTCCCCAGGAGAGGCTAGTTCACCAAACGTTTGATTGGGCTTCACAAGGCACTAGAAGAATTGGAAGACCAAGGCCTACATGGCTTAGGGCTATAAAGTGCGAAGTAGGTAATGACGATGTGATGGTAATGCAAGAGCCTTTGTTTGAGTGATGTAGGTCAGCTTGGATGAATAAGTGTCCTAGAATGATTGTTTTTTTGTTTGCAAAAATTTGAGTTCGGTTTAGTTTAAGTACGAGCAAAAGAGATGCGAGTATCAGCGTTGTAAAAGCACTGTATGTAGAGTGTGTCTCTGTTGTGGAACTTGTGTCAGAGTGCTTATTTTCGGTTGTGATGCGAGCGATGTATCAGCAGCTTGCCCAGATTGGAATTTGAATGATTAGGCATGAAGAGTTTGAAAACATGGGCCCGATGATGATGCCGTCATGTGTGCGCTTGGGGAAAGCATGTCAGAGATATAGAGAGACAGAAAGGGAGAGAGAGAGAGACATTCTGTACTTGGGCGTTGAGATGACTTTAGAGTTTTTGGATGTCCCTTGTTGTGAGTTGGCAGGTGCTGATTGAAACTTGGGAATTTGGACATTCCTGTTGTGGATGTTGAAGAATTGTTTTCTTTTTTCACCGTCTGGTTGGACTGGTATTCTGTTTGATGCTTTTTCATGCCCTACTTGACACTGGTGGAGGGGAAGAAAGGGAGCCAGATTCTTATGCTGGCAAACCCGTTCTTAGGAGAGGTTGCTTTGTTACCCTTAAGCAAGATGCTCTGAGGAAGACTGCCGCCAGAGTTCGTGCAATGAACGTGGAGGTGTTGGAAACACTCCAGCAGTAGGGGTGGTTCCGGGGATCACAGGCACGTCTTACCGAATGTAGAGTACAGGCATAGCTGAAATGAGTAGTTATAATGGTACCATTTTGTTGTTTTTTGCATGGATATCTGCAGAAGCCTGCAGAAGTTTCCCGAATGAAGGAACAGAGTTTTGTTTGACTATGATACTTTTTGTAAGTATGATACAGTTAGTTAACTGTTGATGGCGATGCACATTAATTAGTTTTTGATACAGCTGCTTTAGGATATTGGATAATGTTTTATCCTGTTTTAAATCTCTTTCAGACAGAGTCCAATGAATGAGGCAGAGTGTATGCTTGCCATATGAGGGTATTAATTCTTTTTGTACGATGACTGCATTCACTAATGGACTGTAGGAATTAGAAAAGATAAGTATTTTTAGATACGAGGGTTACTTTCTGTTGTATAAATTTTAACTTTGCAGTCACAGTCCTCTATGATTTGTTTTCTTAATAATATATGTAATATTCATACATGTTCATATGTAAAGTATGTATATCATGAATACAGACATATGTAGTGTTGATTGATGACTAATTCTCTTTTTGAGTTATCTTTAACATACGTTCGCTGATAATGAGTATTTTTGTATGATTTGTTTTAATGATGGAAGTCTCTGTTTCAGATTTCATTTGCTAATATGTAACCTTTGAGTATTTTGTTCTTGATTTTCCAATTATGCATATTGTATTTCTAATGTATTCATATTGTTACAGTTCCTATTTTCTCATGGTAAAATGCACAACTACTACTGTATTAAGATATGTGCGAACTTGCTTTGTTCAGATGTTGTAGTTTGGTTGCTAATTGTTTTTCTTTTGTGATAATTTGGGTTTATGTATACGCGAAGTGAAACACAGCAGAACAGTAACATTTGGGGTTTTGTTTATTTTGAGTAGTATCAGGTAAAAGTAAATTATGTTTCTGACACTCAGACGTTGTTGGGGCTTGAATTAAAAGTAAAATTTGTAGTAATTCTTTTCTTTGGAACCTACCACAATTGCAGGAGAAACAGTATCTTGGTAGGGGGGAGTTTGTCACAAATAAACGAAAAATTAAAGAATTGGGGTTAGGTTGATGAACTCATCTGCTCCTTTCGCTCGGGTAATAGACACTAGGTCAGCTTTGACTGATGGCATTGATTAGACCGTTTGTTGTTTTATATTTTGTCGTTGTAGGAAAGGAGGGCGGAGACTACTAGCAAAGCGACCGTTGACTTTTTGAAAAGGGGTACCCATACCTAGAACGCCCCCAGGCGAGATGGCATCAACTCCCTCTGGCCCCCATGAATCCCACCGCCCAAAGCCTACCACGCCTTGTATCAGTTTGAAGATAGCCACGACTAACGGCTAACGCCCTTCCCCGTTCGTGCCCGTAGTAAAAGCTAAGAACCTGTATTTTTGTAACAATGTTAACGTAACTTATATTGCTGATAGTCTCGTAAACGCCCTAACTTAGATTTTTATTAAATATCTGTAAGAGATCTCATTAAGTATTCATTTAAAGAAAGTGACATTTTAATGAATTTTTAATGACTTTTGTCGCTACTACTGATGAATTGTTGGGTGAAGTTATGAAAGTGCTCAATGAACTTTGTACTCTCTAATTCAAATACATATAGTTGAAAGAACAATATTGCATCTGTCTTATTCCTGTCTCTTTGATTTATTATGAATTAATTGTTTGCCCGTGGTTTGGGACAACGCTTCCATTAAACGTCCTCTTCCCCCCCCCCCCCCAGGATGGACATCGCCATTATCCCCTAACCCACCTTCCCAACCCCCACCCAAATCCCCACCCACAACTCAACCTCTCATTGCAAGCAGTAGGTCATCCCCATGCATCATACAAAACTGAATTATTCCTAAATGTAGGTAAATAGGATTCCATTTCATTCTGCTAAAAAGTTCAAAACGAAAAATAAAAAGGGTATTCAAGCAATCTTTTTACATACAATCTCGTTCATTCTCTTTTAAACTATTCCTGAATTGAAACTGTGAATTGGTTTACTTGTTGCAAAGTAAAAAAAAAAAAAAAAAAAAAAAAAAACTCGTCGTTCTGTGTAGGCTATATTTAGAGGGTAATAACATATTACATTATAACAATATAAAATACATGGAAAGCTACATCCATATATTCATTTTTATTAACCGTACATTTCTCCTGAATTTCACTTTAATTCATAGTCACTTTCATCATCTTAACTCATACCTTCACACATACCTTGCCTTTCCAGTTTTAATACATGCGTTTCAAAAGACAGTTTTATTTTCTAAATAATATTGATGATATGTGTATTTGCCTGTATATGAACACGTGGGTACATTTGTGTTTAAGTGTATGTTTGCGATATCTATAATCTCATCTATTTTACAATCACTGGTAATTTGTTATATAAGAAATCCTAAAAAAAAATTATTTCTATATAATGATAAAAGAGAATACACCTCTTCTCTCTCTCTCTCTCTCTCTCTCTCTCTCTCTCTCTCTCTCTCTCTCTCTCTCTCTCTGCGTCAATGGCCTTAGTTGTCAGGATGCCGGAGAGCATCAAAGCAATCTCTCTCTCTCTCTCTCTCTCTCTCTCTCTCTCTCTCTCTCTCTCTCTCTCTCTCTCTCTCTCTCTCTCTCTCTCTCTTATTGACATCATTTGCATTAAAATGTAAGTGACACTTCATTATGACGAATATTTATCGCAAATCATATCAAATGTTTATTAATCTATCTTTGCGTATTTGACCATGAGAGTTTCAACATCATTCGTAATGGACCTACAAATCCAATCGGCCTCTCCATTTCCCTTGTCAATTGGGTACATCAGTAATTCTACCCACACCATGTCACCAACCACGTTATCTATGAAGAGCCCCACCGTATACCCAAACTTGTCATTTATATGTACACTTGAGATTTTTGTATAAAAATATACAAATCTAAAATTAAAACATATACATTTAAGCAATGAGATAGAAAACTATTCTATTTTTAAGGGTTTTGAAATAGATTTTTGGTTTAGATAACGTTAGACAAGTTCATCCACTTCCTCTGTAAGGTAAAATGACTTTTCTATGTTTTTTTCTTTGTCTAAGATATCAATCGGGTCTTTTATATAATACATTTGACTGGGTCAAGATGTAGTGTGGTTCTTTCAGTGTTTGTCTTACAAAAATTTGTTTAAAGAAAATTATTTCCATTTGTGAAAGGCGGTAGTCTGTTTACAAACTTTAAGAATAAAATATAAATTATTTGCCAAAAAAAGTTTGTTATCAGACGTTTTGTGTATACAAGGAACAGACTCCGCCTGAATATATAAAGATTTCTGGCTATCGTGATAACTATTTAAGGTAATATCAGAGAGAGAGAGAGAGAGAGAGAGAGAGAGAGAGAGAGAGAGAGAGAGAGAGAGAGAGAGAGGAGAGAGAGAGAGAGTATGAGAGAATGATATTTAAAAGTTTGGAAGAACATCATATAATTCATTATCACCACTCTTATATAAGATATTGTTATCATATATGTATAGGAGAAATAGCATACTTCACAGGCCGTTAAGAGTAGACATGATTTCATCCATACATTTGACAGGAGTACATAAGTGAGGCTGTTTATTCTACATGTCCTTGTATTATATCCTGCCGCCGGAAAGGCATTATAGATATATGCTTAGCCTTTATTTTATGCCTTTTCCCTAATATTAGGGTTGAGTTCCCATAGATATCGAAGCACAATTCCATCAGCACTTACAGTACATCAAGGGAGCGTTCTCATACCGCACTGTTCAAGAATTTGATATAAGTCCTCTCAAGTAATCAATACCGTACTCTAAGAATAAGAATGAAATGAAGAAGACACGATATGACGTTCCCTTCAGATAAGATATCACTGCTTGAAACTAGGTAACGCATGAGCCCTAACAGCTGTAAGGTGGATACAATCTTTTATAGCATTGCTCTCCTCTCACTAGATTCATGTAATAAACCACGTTATTTTTAAAAAAGGCAATATCATATGAAGTCTCTAAAAGAT
>NC_090731.1:58713989-58716489 GCF_036898095.1 Palaemon carinicauda
CTCTCAGGAACTGCAAGGAGTGATACATGAGATCCCTGAGTTATATGAAAAGTGTTATAGTAAACTGAAACCCACCAAACCGGCCCAAAAATTGTGTAAAGGACTCAATATCAGTCAATTACTGTAGATAAACGAGGTTGACTGACCTTAGATACCCTGCTTCTCATAAGTCCTGCTATCAATGTGGATGGCATGAAAATTAAATAATAAAAGTTTCTGGCAGCCATAACAACTTTTACTTGTGTTCGATCTACAGGAATCCAGACATGGATGATTCTATCTTCGATTGTCTTCTTACCATTATGGCTAAGATACAAGAAGATGATAGAAAGGCTTCTTTTGTCTTTGTTGGTGATCTTAATGCTCACCATAGGGAGTGGTTAAGTTCTATCTCTCCTACCGATTGCCATGGCTTAGGAGCATTAGACTTATCTTCTGAATCAGGCTATGAGCAAATCATAAATGAAGCTACTCACAGATCCTCTATGTAAATGTGTTTGTGGCAGCTTAAGTCCCACTGATTACCGCCCAATTTCCATAACTCCCATAGTATCTAATTTTTTTGAACGTCTTCTAGCAAAACGCCTTAATAGGTTTACTGAAGGTAATCCTCTATTCCCTAGTTTGCAATTTGGTTTTCATATAGGCCTTGGAGCATGTGATGCCCTTCTTACAATCTCCAATGCTGTGCAGAAATCCCTTGATTGTGGTCAGAAAGATCGTATGATTGGCCTTGATTTTAGTGCTGCCTTTGACTGTGATGATGTTGAGACCCTTGTTTTCAAACTCAAAGAGTTTTTTGGAGTGGGTGTGTCGTTTCCTAGCATTTTCATTGATTTTTTAAGTAATATATCTCAAAGAGTTGTTGTTGATGGGTAGCACAGTGAGTATAGGAATATGATATCTACTGTTCCACAGGGTAGTGTTCATGGCCCATTACTTTTCATACTATATACACATGACATGTGGTTTGGCCTAGAAAACAAGATTGTTGCATATGCAGATGATGCTACTTTCTTTGCATTAATTCTATCCCCTGAATATAGATCTGGGGTCGGTGAATCTGTTAACAGATATTTACCTAAAATTAGTGCATGGTACAAATTATATGGTATGAAGTTGAATCCTAATAAAACCCAAAGTATGACTGTACGTAGTTCAAGGACAGTGGCACCTCAACATCCGGATCTCAGAATTGATAATGTTTCTTTAAATTTGTATGACTCTTTTAAAATTATAGGTTTGATTCTCGACACCAAATTTACTTTTGAGAATTACATTAGGTCTGTGTCTTCTTCAATTGCCCAAAAAATTGGCTTATTGAGAAAGTCTTACAAGACTTTCGGTGATCAATCTATTCC
The DNA here is from genome assembly GCF_036898095.1 of Palaemon carinicauda. Taxonomy (NCBI): domain Eukaryota; kingdom Metazoa; phylum Arthropoda; class Malacostraca; order Decapoda; family Palaemonidae; genus Palaemon; species Palaemon carinicauda. The sequence continues at coordinate 58,715,351 of NC_090731.1, forward strand.
GAAGAAGTGTTTTAATTCTTGCATTCTACCTTGTTTTGAGTATTGTTCTCCTGTCTGGTGTTCAGCTGCTGATTCTCATCTTAATTTGTTGGACAGAAACTTACGGTCTATTAGATTTTTTATTCCTAAACTAGATTTTAATCTTTGGCACCGTCATTTAATTAGTTCATGATGCATGTTGCATAAGATTTTTCATAACTCTAACCATCCTTTACATTCAGATGTCCCTGGACAATTTTTTCCTGTTCGTAATACTAGGCAGGCAATTAATTCTAATAGTCAGGCCTTCTCCATCATGAGGCTCAATATTAAACAGTATTTTAGACGTTTTATTATTGCTGTTAGCAAGATGTGGAACGATCTTCCTAATCTGGTAGTTGAATCAGTAGAACTTCAAAAGCTCAAAGTTGGAGCAAATCTTTTTTTATGTTGACCTGGCTGACATGAATCTTTTCATAATTTACATATGACATATTTGTTTTTGACGTTGTTCATAGTTTATATAAGACATATCTTTTTTGACGTTTTCACTGTTTTTAGAATGATTTATTGTTAATTTGTTCGCATCATATATTTATTTCCTTGTTTCCTTTCCCCACTGGGCTATTTTTCCCGATTGGAGCCCTTGGGATTAGAGCATCTTGCTTTTCCAACTAGGATTGTAGATAGGCTTATAATAATAATAATAATAATAATAATAATAATAATAATAATAATAATAATAATAATAATAATAATAATAATAATAATAATAATAATAAACCAGTTGCAGTTATATACGTAATGAAATCTACAATGCAAACTGCAAAGGCCAAGCTATAAATAGAGTGGACCTTTAGGCAACATCAAGATTATAAATTCACCTTTAAAGACTATTACGACCAGAGGGCGCTTCCATTAAACGTCTTCTCCCTTCAGGAAGAACATCGCCATCACCCCACTCCCAGCCCCACCTCTCACCGCAAGCAGTAGGTCATCTCACATGAACTGTTCGAGACAATTAACTGGAAGTCGTAAAACTAATTATTGTTATATCAATATTAATAATGATAAGATACTTATAATGATTTTAGTAAATATGAGATTAATAATAATAATAATAATAATAATAATAATAATAATAATAATAATAATAATAA
>NC_090731.1:58726489-58728989 GCF_036898095.1 Palaemon carinicauda
GTTGACCTGGGTGACATGAGTCTTTTTATAGTTTATATATGACATATCTGTTTTTGGAGTTGTTAATAGTTTATATAGGACATACATTTTTTGACGTTGTTACTGTTTTTAGAATGATTTGTTATTAATTTATTCTCATCATTTATTTATCTCGTTGTTTCCTTTCATCACTGGGCTATTTTTCCCTATTGGAGCCCTTGGGATAATAGCATCTTGATTTTCCAACTAGGATTGTAGATAGGCTTATAATAATAATAATAATAATAATAATAATAATAATAATAATAATAATAATAATAATAATAAACCAGTTGCAGTGATATACTTAATGAAATCTACAATGCAAACTGCAAAGGCCAAGCCATAAATAGAGTGGACCTTTAGGCAACATCAAGATTATAAATTCACCTTTAAAGACTATTACGACCAGAGGGCGCTTCCATTAAACGTCTTCTTCCTTCAGGAAGAACATCGCCATCACCCCACTCCCAGCCCCACCTCTCACCGCAAGCAGTAGGTCATCTCACATGAACTGTTCGAGACAATTAACTGGAAGTCGTAAAACTAATTATTGTTATTTCAATATTAATAATGATAAAATACTTATAATAATTTTAGTAAATATAAGATTAATAATAATAATAATAATAATAATAATAATAATAATAATAATAATAATAATAATAATAATAATAATAATAATAATAATAAATGTAAAAGACTTTCGATAACAATACATGATAAAAACTCAATAGTAATTTGTGGACTGAATTATTTCGAAATATTGGTAAATTAGAATTAATTTCTTTTTACAAAAGTCCAAAGCGGAACATAAGAAGAATAATCTCGTTCATTTTGTTTTGAAACTAACTCAAAATTGAAACTGATAATAATAATAATAATAATAATAATAATAATAATAATAATAATAATAATAATAATAATAATAATAATAATAGAAAATTTTCTAAAAACACTACATTCAATTTTGTTTTTTCGTATTTTTTTCGAGTCGTCTCCCACTTCCTGATCCAGAAAAAACTAAACTAGATATAGTGTATTCAGAAAAATGACTTTTATATGAATGAAGATCGAAATACTTGTGTAATAACAATAATAATAATAATAATAATAATAATAAAAATAATAATAATTAAGATCATAAAATTAATGATAATCATAACAATATTAATCATAATCATACTAATAACTGGTCGTATGCAAAATATTTATTAAAAATTCTAGCTCAAAAAGCATTTGATTATATATGGATTTCTAATATTGTGATTTTATATATGGAGAATACATTTTTGTTATATCAAGTTAAGTTAGGTATTCTAATTTAATTTATCTTGGGTGAACAATGTATTCTTTATGTAAAGAAAATTTTTAACGAAATATCAAAAATTTTTACCTGAAGCGAAAATCACATTTATTGACATAATTTTGGTTACCTCAAAAGAAAAGTTATTATTATACTATATGAATTTGGTTTCATGGATTAAATTTTAATGATTTTTTCATTGTAGACCGTTCTAAACACTTTGAATCCACCTTCAAATCTCCCATCATCATTTATTATTATCTTATATGATATAACTGGCTGGGATTTTATATCCTCACTATTTTATCTACTGCTATTAACATGTCTGGCACATAACAATTCACCTTCAAGAGATACAGGCAGGAAGAAGAGATTGATTAATTTTCCAAGAAAAGTCGTTTAGAAAATCATAAAGTTTTTGGATCATTGCGACTACAAAATAAACAAAAAAAATACTGATTCAAAAAGCAGTGTGAAACTGAAAGTTGTATCACGAATAAAGTAATAAATTACTATTTTCCCCAAGACTGCTGTTAACTTCACACCCCTTCTGCTTTATTGGAGATGTGTATTATGTAAACAAAAAGAAATGATATCATGCTTATTTCTAGTTGTTTCTTTTTTCGTTCAACCCAGAAATTCCATTTTTAATTTGTTTCTTTTGCTTGGTTTCATAGCTATTGTGTTTTTTGAACGTTCTCTTTGTTCTCATGACGCGTGAGTTTTTAAACGTAGAATTTTCTACTTTTTTCCACCTTTTCTTACTCGTTTCCGTAGCCCTTTATTTTTTCTTTGGTTTCCAGAGGCAACACAATTTATCTTTTATTTCTGTACACTCACCCTGACTGGAATTTTCCAATTTTTTTTTAATTCTTCGAATGTTTGTGTGATAAAAAAAAGAAGAAAAGAAGAAAAATAGAAATCTGCTTTCCCGCAAATATAACGACTCTTCGAGGTGATTGAACACTTGCCCCCCCCCCCACATCCCACCCCCGTGCCACCCACCCCCTAAAACCTTTCTTCTTCAATATCCGAACTATTCCCTTTAGTGCCACAGGCTATTGAGAGCCATTCCGACGGGACAACCTCTGCGTTAGCTTTACCTGTTATTGCATATATTTGGCAGAAGGTGCATCTGCCACGGCGGGTGGGTGAGTGAGTGAGTGTTGCCAAATG
>NC_090731.1:58736489-58741489 GCF_036898095.1 Palaemon carinicauda
TGTTCTCCTGTCTAGTGTTCAGCTGCTGATTCTCATCTTAATTTGTTGGACAGAAACTTACGGTCTATTAGATTTCTTATTCCTGAACTAGATTTTAATCTTTGGCACCGTCGTTTAATTAGTTCATTATGCATGTTGCATAAGATTTTTCATAACTCTAACCATCCTTTACATTCAGATCTCCCTGGACAACTCTATCCTGTTCGTAATACTAGGCATGCAGTTAATTCTAATAGCCAGGCCTTCTCCATCATGAAGCTCAATGCTAAACAGTATTTTAGAAGTTTTATTCCTGCTGTTAGCAAGATGTGGAACGATGTTCCTAATCGGGTAGTTGAATCAGTAGAACTTCAAAAGTTCAAAGTTGGAGCAAATTTTTTTTATGTTGACCTGGGTGACATGAGTCTTTTTATAGTTTATATATGACATATCTGTTTTTGGCGTTGTTAATAGTTTATATAGTACATATCTTTTTTGACGTTGTTACTGTGTTTGGAATGATTTATTATCAATTTATTCTCATCATTTATTTATTTCCTTGTTTCCGTTCCTCACTGAGCTATTTTTCCCTATTGGAGCCCTTGGGTTTATAGCATCTTGATTTTCCAACTAGGATTGTAGATAGTCTTAGAATAATAATAATAATAATAATAATAATAATAATAATAATAATAATAATAATAATAATAATAATAATAATAATAATAATAAACCAGTTGCAGTTATATACGTAATGAAATCTACAATGCAAACTGCAAAGGCCAAGCTATAAATAGAGTGGACCTTTAGGCAACATCAAGATTATAAATTCACCTTTAAAGACTATTACGACCAGAGGGCGCTTCCATTAAACGTCTTCTTCCTTCAGGAAGAACATCGCCATCACCCCACTCCCAGCCCCACCTCTCACCGCAAGCAGTAGGTCATCTCACATGAACTGTTCGAGACAATTAACTGGGAGTCGTAAAACTAATTATTGTTATATCAATATTAATAATGATAAGATACTTATAATAATTTTAGTAAATATGAGATTAATAATAATAATAATAATGATAATAATAATAATAATAATAATAATAATAATAATAATAATAATAATAATAATAATAATAATAATAATGAATGTAAAAGACTTTCGATAACGATACATGATAAAAACTCAATAGTAAGTTTTGGACTAAATTATTTCGAAATATTGGTAAATTAGAATTAATTTCATTTTACAAAAGTCCAAAGCGGCACATAAGAAGAATAATCTCGTTCATTTTGTTTTGAAACTAACTCAAAATTAAAACTAATAATAATAATAATAATAATAATAATAATAATAATAATAATAATAATAATAATAATAATAGAAAATTTTCTAAAAACAATACATTCAGTTTTGTTTTTTCGTATTTTTTTCGAGTCGTCTCCCACTTCCTGATCTAGAAAAAACTAAACTAGATATAGTGTATTTAGAAAAATGACTTTTATATGAATGAAGACCGAAATACTTGTGTAATAATAATAATAATAATAATAATAATAATAATAATAATAATAATAATAATAATAATAATAATAATAATAATAAAATTAATGATAATCATAACAATATTAATCATAATCATACTAATAACTGGTCGTATGCAAAATATTTATTAAAAATTCTAGCTCAGAAAGCATTTGATTATATATGGATTTCTAATATTGTGATTTTATATATGGAAAATACTTTTTTGTTATATCAAGTTAAGTTAGGTATTCTAATTGGTAGTTTATCTTAGGCGAACAATGTATTCTTTATGTAAAGAACATTTTTAACGAAATATCAAAAATTTTTACCTGAAGCGAAAATCACATTTATTGACATAATTTTGGTTACCTCAATGGAAAAGTTATTATTATACTCTATGAATTTGGTTTCATGGATTAAATTTTAATGATTTTTTCATAGTAGACCGTTCTAAACACTTTGAATCCACCTTCAAATTTCCCATCATCATTTTGAAAATATCTTATATGATATAACTGGCTGGGATTTTATATCCTCGCTATTTTATCTACTGCTATTAACATGTCTGGCACATAACAATTCACCTTCAAGAGATACAGGCAGGAAGAAGAGATTGATTAATTTTCCAAGAAAAGTCGTTTAGAAAATCATAAAGTTTTTGGATCATTGCGACTACAAAATAAACAAAAAAAAATACTGATTCAAAAAGCAGTGTGAAACTGAAAGTTGTATCACGAATAAAGAAATAAATTACTATTTTCCCCAAGACTGCTGTTAACTTCACACCCCTTCTGCTTTATTGGAGATGTTTATTATGTAAACAAAAAGAAATGATATCATGCTTATTTCTAGTTGTTTCTTTTTTCGTTCAACCCAGAAATTCCATTTTTAATTTGTTTCTTTTGCTTGGTTTCATAGCTATTGTGTTTTTTGAACGTTCTCTTTGTTCTCCTGACGCGTGAACTTTTAAACGTAGAATTTTCTACTTTTTTCCACTTTTTCTTACTCGTTTCCGTAGCCCTTTATTTTTTCTTTGGTTTCTACAGGCAACACAATTTATCTTTTATTTCTGTATACCGGTTTGCTTTCTACCTCCCTATACTCACCCTGACCCAAATTTTTCAAATTTGTATTAATTCTTCGAATGTTTCTGTGATAAAAAAGAAGAAAAGGAAAAAAATGGAAATCTGCATTCCCGCAAATATAACGACTCTTCGAGGCGATTCAACATTTGTCCCCCAACCCCTCCCCCCACCCCCGAGCCACCCGCCCCCTAAAACCATTCTTCTTCAATATCCGAACTATTCCCTTTAGTGCCAGAGGCTATTGAGAGCCATTCCGACGGCTCAACCTCTGCGTTAGCTTTACCTGTTATTGCATATATTTGGCAGAAGATGCATCTGCCACGGCGGGTGGGTGAGTGAGCGAGTGTTGCCAAATAGCGAGCAGGTGATTCCCAACATATGCGCCTTGGCACTGATGGTCTGTGAGTGGGGCGAATATATGAACGGGTGGCCAGTTCCATTTGTCACTTCTGCTTGGTTTAATCCGTAGGGGGATATTCCTCCTCCTCCGAAGGAGCAGCTTCAACCTGGAGGATGCAGAGGGGAGATCCAAAGGATCTGTTGGTTTTGGCATTTCAGAAAAAAAGTAAGAGTTTTGGATGTTCATTTGAAAAAAAAAAAAAAAAAAAAAAAATATTGCACTAATTTTTGATTGGTCCTAAGGAAATATGCTTATTAAATAAAATTTTTGGTTATTTCAATATAAGGATCATTTCATATTTCCTAAAAATATAACAAAAAATATTGCAGACAGGTGCAATAATGTATATATATATATATATATATATATATATATATATATATATATATATATATATATATATATATATATATATATATATATATATATATATATATATATACATTTATGTATACATACATATATATATATGTATATATATATATATATATATATATATATATATATGCGTGTATATATATATATATATATATATATATATATATATATATATATATATATATATATATATGCGTGTATATATATATATATATATATATATATATATATATATATATATATATATATATATATATATATATATATATATATATATATATATATATATATATATATATATATATATAATATATATATATATATATATATATTTATATATATATATATATATATATATATATATATATATATGTATATGTGTGTATATATATATATATATATATATATATATGTATATATATATATATATATATATATATATATATATATATACATATATATATATATATATATACACACATATATATATATATATATATATATATATATATATATATATATATATATATATATATAAATATGTATAGATATATACTGTATATAAATATACATATATATATATATATATATATATATATATATATATATATATATATATATATATATATATATATATATATATATATGTATATATATATGTGTGTGTATATATATATATTTATACATATACACACACAAACTTATATATGCCTACGAAGCTGGTCTATTGTAGAGTAAATACAATAGTTTATATTTCATTTGTGCATTGAAGACATGAATAGCCAGCCCGTAAAACTAGTTCATCTCGTGTTGATTTAAGTTTATTGTGTAAATTACATAAGACTTTCGTTGTTAATATCTTTGTATTCTTTATTCAAGTCAGTATATGTGAATTTATATTATTGTGTTAAATTTTATTTTTATTTTCATGTATATGGTTACGAAGTCTTACATGAAATGTTTGAAAGTATTCTTTAACCCATATAAGATATGAACAAGGGATTTTATAATGTATTTGATATTTTTAGATTTATGAGGTATTTCGTCATATTTGAGAGAAAATACGCAAATATTTTATTGTGTCAGGTGCTGTGGAATTTTCCCGAAAAAAAACTAGTAACAGGTCATATCTTTTATTCAGTTTCAAGGACAAAGGGAGGACAGAGATAGTTTAACAAAGTTTGTCTCCCTGTTGCGAGGGTAAGTGCCCGGGAGTTACCTGAAAATCCCGCATTTGCCTTTTGACATTTTTATCCCGTTGGAAATTCTGGCGTCGCTGTTAGGCCAACCACCCACATTTACAGATATCCTTGAAGCTTCTGGAAGTAGTTAAGTTTCATATAAAGGTGACCCAAGGGTGGCATAGATCAGATAGAGAATCTCAGCCTTAAGACATAGCCATCTCCCCCTCGTCTCTCTTTCAATCGCAAGGCAGTGTATTATTTTAAAAGTGTTCAATAATTTATCAAAGTTTTGGTAAAAAGGGTTTTGGTGAACCTATTCATTATTTATAAAAATTCTCTTAGAGTTTTTGTAAAATGCCCTGTAGTAAGGTGAAAGGTACTTGTATCGTGATCTGGTTTTCTATTTTCACTTAGTATCAAACTTAGATATTGAATTCGGATTTAATTTC
>NC_090731.1:58751489-58756489 GCF_036898095.1 Palaemon carinicauda
TTTAATTATTATCCCACAATTCTGATACTGCAATCTTTTTTTATTTCATATGCAAAATATTTATTCGTAAAAAAATAACTCCATCCTCTTTGTTCCCTTCATATCCTCTGAAGCATTATTTATGTCCATCTTTGGATTCTATATATTATTCTCTAGTTCTTATAATCTCACTCAATACTCTTATAACGCACTTTATTTATTTCAGCCTTTTTAGTAATACAGTTAGATTTTCTTCCCTAGACAAGGTCCTGACGTTGTATGTTCCAAGGTTCAGTTTCCAATAGTGGCCTGTTTTAGTCCAGAGATTTTTAGCACCTCCTGCGGGGGAATGGAGCTTCCTGCCACCTTGGGCAGCTGCTCCACTGCTGCTAGGGTCTGGGGGCGAGACGGGGTTGTGATATATATATATATATATATATATATATATATATATATATATATATATATATATATATATATATATATATATATATATATATATATATATATGGATAAGAATCAACAAATTATTGTGTTCAAATAGAAATAAATTTCTACCTCATACATGGGATCGAACTCTAGCCCCTTCAAGTAAAAGGCCATGTCGCTACCTACCATGCCACCAGAGGCTCAAAAGAGGTCGGAACCTTACTGCTACCTGCAATTCAGGATTTACCTGGCGAAACATCAGTCTCTTACCAGCGAGTTTTCCCCGACATCCCCGCCCACTAGGTGACACAATTGATAGCTTTTAGTTGGAATTATCACTAATGAGTCAATATGGATAAATATCAACACAATATCGTGTTCAAATAGGAATAAATTTCTACCTCATACTTGGGATTCAACCCTTGCCTCTTCAAATGAAATGCCAGGTTGCTTCCTAGTGGGCTGGGAAATCGGGGAAAACTCGCTGGTAAGAGACTGATGTTTTGCCAGGTAAATCCTGAACAGCCGGTAGCAGTTAGGTTCTGCCTTATTTTGAGCCTCTGGTGATATGGTTGGAAGTGATCTGGCCTTTCATTTTAAGGAGCTAGGGTTCGATCCCAGGTATGAGGCAGAAATTTATTTCTATTTGAAGACGATATTGTGTTGATTTTTATCCATATTGACTCATTAGAGGTAATTCCAACTAAAAGCTATCAATCGGGTCACCTAGTGGAACGGAAAGTCGGGGAAAACTCGCTGGTAAGAGACTGATGTTTCGCCAGGTAAATCCTGAACTGCAGATTACCAGTTAGGTTCTGACTTCTTTCCAGTCTCTGGTGGTATGGTTGGAAGCGACCTGGCCTTTCATTTGAATGGGCTAGGGTTCGATCCCAAGTATGAGGTAAAAATTTATTTCTATTTGAAGACGATATTGTGTTGAATTTTATCCAAATTGACTCATTAGGGGTAATTCCAACTAAAAGTTATCAATTGCGTCACCTAGTGGGCCGGGAAGTCGGGGAAAACTCACTGGTAAGAGACTGATGTTTCGCCAGGTAAATCCTGAACTGCAGATTACCAGTTAGGTTCTGACTTCTTTCCAGTCTCTGGTGGTATGGTTGGAAGCGACCTTGCCTTTCATTTGAAGGGGCTAGGGCTCGATCTCAAGTATGAGGTATAAATTTATTTCTACTTGAAGACGATATTGTGTTGATTTTCATCCATATTGACTCATTAGGGGTAATTCCAACTAAAAGCTATCAATTGTGTCACCTAGTGGGTCGGGAGGTCGGGGAAAACTCGCTGGTAAGAGACTGATGGTTCGCCAGGTAACTCCTGAACTGCAGGTAGCAGTTAGGTTTCGAGGTCTATTGAGCCTCTGGTGGCATGGTTGGTAGCGACATGGCCTTTTATTTGAAGAGTCTAGGGTTCGATTCCAAGTATGAGGTAGAAATATATATATATATATATATATATATAATATATATATATATATATATATATATATATATATATATATATGTATATATATATATATATATATATATATATATATATATATATATATATATATATATATATATATATATGTATATATATATATAAATAAATAAATAAATATACTGTATATATATATATATATATATATATATATATATATATATATATATATATATATATATATATAGATAGATAGATAGATAGACAGATAGATTGATAGACATATATACACACAGAAACTTCCACAGCGAATGTAGACGATAATAAAATCATGTGTAATTTTATCAATTGTATGATATACTCTATAGATTTCGTCTATCATCTGTGGACTTGGTTACCTAAAGGACTTAGAACGTACTGTACAGGTGTGGTGATAATGTATGGAGGGAAAAATGCATAATTCAAATACATATTTCTATATTTATGCCATTAAAAATGATTTTCGACACAGTTTCAGCTTTTGAGTCATTGTATTTCCCAAGGATTCTCACAGATCCTTTGTGGTATGTGGCAATGATCGTCATCTAACTCGATGTTTAGGTGGTTTCAATGGAATGCAACTGTGAAGGAGCAAGAGGACTGGAGGCACCTGCAATAATAGCACATTATTCCTAAAGTTATGGATTTTACTCTACATATAACCTCACTGATAATGTTATTCTTATATAATTCTCTTTCACCATTTAAAATCTTATCCAAACAGATCAAAACGCCTTCAATCATTCTATGTTTAAACCTTTCACCATATTTGTAGACTTTTGACGTTTCAAAGTAAATTTCAAGATTGCTATCCCATATGAGTCGAAGTATGGCTCTATAACAATTCCCTGTCCTAAACCTCTCTCTCTCTCTCTCTCTCTCTCTCTCTCTCTCTCTCTCTCTCTCTCTCTCTCTCTCTCTCTCTCTCTCTCTCTCTCTCTCTCTTTCACACGGGCAGTCTTTACGTGGAATTGCATATACCCTTCCTCATCCTCATGTTTACCGGAGTTATTACTCATGAGTTAATTTCCTGACATATTCTTATGGTGGAAAGTGATGTTATAACTATGTCTCTCTTCACATAAACCATTAAATATTCTGGTGAGTTATCTCCTAAACGGAAACAGAAGAGATGTCTTGTAATCATACTTATCTATCAGATTAAGAATGAGTAATAATTGCAAATAACCCTTTCAAAAATAATTATAAAAATATTTTAAAGCCTCTTAATTATGTTTGTATGTTATAAGAATATCCTTCACACACCTTATCCAAATTTCTTGTTTCATTTCTTTGGGTAAATTATTTGTATACATTTTGTCAAAAATCTCTATACATAGGTTAGCCAGAATCGGAGAAAGAGAGGAACAAATTGAGATTCCTATCATTTGCTCAAAAATGAGCCTTCAAGTTTAGATTAATTAAAGTTAAGTGATATCTTAATCTTATCGAACAATTTACAAACAGGTAATTGTGGCATAAGAATATCGTTTTCGGTATGTTTAATAATATTTTCTATTTCTAGCACAAAGTCTAGAGGTATATTTGTAAAATGTCTATACTGTACAATACATACGACCCACATACACTTTTTTGCTTAATCAGCAATATACTTCAAAACAGTGGCAAAAATGGAGTGTTACAATTAGGCAATATAGGTCTTAATGGAATATCTGTTCTATTTATTTTGGGTATACCATATAAACGACTAAATGAAAGTACCATTGCTGTTAAGTTTTTATTAACAATATTGTTAACCCCCTAGCTTACAAAATTGTTAACAGCAGATAATATTTTTTTTTTTTTTAAATCAAACTGGATATTTATTATGGTCGGTTCTTTGGTAAATTTTATATAAGTATCTCGGTCATTCAAGAGTCTGTAAAACTTGATAAGGTAGTCAGTTTTATTCATGAACACTTAAAACCTTTTTCTACCTATATTATTTTTACATTCGAACTTTTCCTTAGATTGGTAAGCCAAACCACCTTAGCCTTGGAAAGTCTTATTTCATAGGAGCCAAATAGTTTAACTATACTTGTTATCTATTGCATGATATATCTAATATAATTTCCAGGTTTAATTTGATAAATTTGATTTTAATAAGGTAATTTAGACGAAGTATAACTTTAGGTAGTATGCCTTTGAAGCCAATAAGTTCTGGTTAAAAAAAGAATGTGTGCGTTGTTAAAATGTTTAAAATCAGTATCAAAGCACCTGATTTTATCCATTCAAAAAAAAAAAAAAAAAAAAAAAAAACCTGCCTTTTTAGAAACGTTTGATTATTCGAATTCTACAGATGGTAAAGATTTCATTACTTAAGCTGCTACATAGTGATTTCAAGCACACACCAATCAAATTTGAAGATAGTGCAGCCGATCAGGGGACACGCATTTCCTACCATGGGAGAGTTTCTGAGGTCTACAGGAGGATACTGATCGAAAAATATGAAAAAAAAAAGAAAAAAAAGATCTTATTTACACTTTCAAACGCTTTAGCATCTTGTACTCTTTACTTCAATGGTTTCCAGATAGATGCAGATATTGGCATTTAAACTGTTATAATAGAGTTCTACTGCATAAATATCCTATGATATCGAATCATTAAATTTCATATGAATCTTGGGACCTTGTGCGCCGTGGGATTAATTTCATAACCTAAATGATATAAGATTCTGAGCAGACTGATATTAATATCTAATATCAAAATGAAATTATAGTTGAATTGGAGTGGAATGTGAGCTGTCAATTATCGTTTTGAAGTTTCCCGAGTCAAATATTCATTAAGGAATATTCAGTAATATTTAACCAACTTATCTTAAAAACGCCCATTATCTTGGTTTTTATTTGAATATGTTATCCTTGCGAGTCTTTGTGATATTTTTTTTTTTTTTTTTTTTTTTTACCCAAAATTGGCAATAAAGAAACACTGAAGATAGAAATTTGGCCACTGGCTAGTAATATAATTTCTTAACGGTTTTGTTACTAGTATATCCAATTATTTTGGGTTAGATTACAAATGCGCCTGATTAGAAAATTTACATATAAGATAAATCTTATAGTGTTATCCAATCACAATGAAAAAAAAACCGGTTTAAAGCTTGCTTGTGTGGG
>NC_090731.1:58771489-58783989 GCF_036898095.1 Palaemon carinicauda
TTTTCTATATAAGCTACATGTTCTAATATAAGTGAAGAGCCTTCACTTGATACTCATGGATTTTTCTTCTCTTTACCGGAGAACCCTCCGAAGTGCTGGAGTGTTTTCTGTAATGTCCGCAGTAAGAACTTCTGTGAACATCAGCTTTGCAGGATGCACGCAGCATGCGCAGCCTCCAGAGGTGATCTCCGGTATTGGTACCCTCAGGTTTGTACAGTATGCTCTAACCTGATTACCGAGGCTTTTGACGACCCTAAGTCGATGAAGTCAAGGGATGCTGCCAGGGAAAAGTTACGAACGTGGGCGAAATAACTTCACCTAACTTTGTTCTGATTGGGAGAAGGATAGCAAATATTGTCAGTATTCCTCCCTAATAGACAACTCTTGGTTAGGATGAGCTTCCCTAACGGCTGAGTGTGTCTCCTGCTAGAACAAAGTCTAGAGGACCCTTATCCCTTTCCCACCTCTCTTTCTTTTATTTTCTTTTAGCCGCAGTCCTACTTCTGTACCTAGTATAGGTTAGGATGGAGGACAGGCTCAGCTCTCCTGTGGCTGGCACTACGTGTGGTCCAGCAGTGACCATTTATTCTTTGCAGAGTGGACCCCAGACCTCCCTTGGTCTCCCTTCTATGTCTGCCGGTAGAGACCGGCAGGCTATGGATTCTTTGGAAACCTGAATTCTACATTCTCCCTTTACATAAGTTCACTCTTCCTGGATGGAAGGTGGTATGGCAATGCCCCCTTATAACCTTACATACATACTGTTTTTCTGACTATCGTGTTGCACCCCTAACCCAGCTGCCGGCTTAACAGCCAACAGCTGGGCTACTGTCGGCGGGCATGGGTTTTATTACCTTTGCCACAGCTGGGCAGGTGGAGGTTCTCTGGTTCTTAGCTACTGTCGGCGGGCATGGGTTTTATTACCTTTGCCTGCCGGCAGTGGAAACACAGCCCAAATCTGCTGGCCATTACGATTAGCAGCCGGCAGCCAGGTATTAGTGTTTTCAGCCGTCGGCTTGCAATGATTACTGGCCGGCACACAGTCGCGAATCAGTGGGCTGCCGCCTATTAGTTAAAGATAGTATATCTTTGAACTATACAGGGTAAGATGCCGACCGCCACGTGCAGGCGCACGCTGGCACATACCGGCGCGTGGTAACCGGCACAACAGCATGCGATGTACAGTAGTTGCTGTATTCGTAGTGTAGTACACACTGCATTAGCACAAACTGCTGTACAGAGCTTGTGATAACACTAAAGTTCTTCATCATACTTAATGTTATCTTGTAGAGCCTTTTGTTGAGACCGTACAATATATAGTAAGTAAGTTCTTTCTGTATTCTTTCTATCCCATATATTAAAACTTCATCTCAAGGTGTGAACTACACCTTAAATTTCCGTTTAAGAAATTACATAAGGTATTCTAGAATAGAATTAACCTTAGTTTTAATATCTTGGAAGGTTTCAGCAATTGACTGGAGAGGAAATGCAACTATGTGTCATTCCTTCTTTCTTTTACAGCTTTTCTATATAAGCTAAATGTCTCAATATAAGTGAAAGCCTTCACTTGATACTCCTGGGTTTTTCTTCTCTTTACAGTAGAACCATCCGCAATGCAGGAGTGTGTTATGTGATGTCCGCAGTAAGAACTTCTGTGGACATCAATATTGCAGGAGGCCCGCTGCGCATATTGGGACTCTCAGGTTTGTACAGTTTGTTCTAACCTGATTACCGAGGCTTTTGACGACCCTAAGTCAACGGAGTCAAGGGATGATGCCAGGGAAATGTTACGATCCTGGGTGAGGGATTTTCAGAATATCACCTCAGGTCCCTACCTTCCAAATGAGATGATGAGGGACTACCTTTTCCCTAGAGCATCGGCTGATGAAATCATCCACGCGCCTACGGTGGAGATACCAACTGCCCAGAATCCGGTAGATTCTGAAGTCTCAGCCGCCCTCAAGACATCCAATGGGATAATAGGATGTCGGAGGTGTCGGATTCTACTGAGAAGGACCTTCTAGGAGAAGGTCAGGAGGAGGAGCTGTTCCAGGCTCCTCAAGTAGAAGAGGAAGAAATCGACGAAGTGTCAGTTACATCGGTTCCGGACCCAGAACCTATTCCGTCTACATCGTCTGCTATCCCAGATGAAGTGGGAAGGACTCTTTCTTCCATTGTTGAGATGATCCAACAAATTCAAAGGAAGAATGGTGAGAAGGAAGCTGCAATGAAACTGGAGATACGTAGACTTGCAGCATCACGTGGGCCACAGAAGCGGCTCGGCGTGAAGGATCTTCCTTTGTGCTCGGATACCAATCCTTGGAGGTATGCCAAACACATGCCAATGACAACCGGGAATATCTCTGAAAAGTTGCGAGCAATTCCCCTGGAAGGAGTGGAATTTTGGCCAACAAAGATTCTAATCCGGACTGCTATGTCCGTCTTAGGAAGGAGCCAGCCTCAAAGGAGGAGACGGAGCTGAAGGAGGTCATTGTTTTTGACCATAGTAAACTTCATACGTTACTAGCGAGCTGGATGAAAGAGAGGGTCTTCACTAACTCACAGGTGCCCGCTTTGAGTAAGAAGCTTCCCTCCTTTGTGGCCTCTCCTACCAGAGCCTTTTCCTTCTTGGAAAAGGGATATGAGGCAGCCTTAAACGCGGTGGAGTCAGGGAAACCATGCTCCTCCTTGGAGGAGTGCAAGCCGCTATCTCTGACCTTGCCCTTGGACCAAGAAGACTGGAAGGACGTACACCTTACCTTCTCAGTCTGGATGCTGGAAGCTGATATTGCTGAACGCCAGTTTGGTGAGGAACTTCCAAAACTGTCGGATGTTCTCTTGCATAGAGAGCAAGAGACAAAGGAAACACTTGCGACATCGATGTCGTTGCAAACGACACTAGAAACGATGTCAAGTGACCCCAAGATCTAGGACATTTTCATGGTTGTGGCTGCAACCCATCTGGCCACAGTTACGAAAGATCTCTATAGCCTTATTAAAGCTAGGAGAGCCTGTAGAGAGTTCGTGTTCGCCTTGGCTGTGGTGAGTCACGATCCGTGGAAACTGATCTCCTCTCGTTTTTGGGATAAAGACCTCTTTCCCAATGAAGTGGTTAAAGAGGTAGTAGACAACGGCGCCACAGAGAATAGGAACCTCCTCAAAAAGGGGGTCTTAGATCTCAAGAGAAAGTCTTCTCCGAATGAGGGTCCCAAGCCCAAGAGAAAGACAAAAAGGCCTAGGTCATCCTCTCAGTTGGCTAAACCCTACCGACAGCAACAACAACAACTTCCTGTGACTGCCGTGCCTCAGATAGTGGCACAGCCTCCAACTACGTACCAGCTGGTACCTCAACAAGGGGCGACACAGTCACCAGTTTTTAACCCAGCCTTCGAAAGGCAGACTTCTTCCTTTCATTCAAGAGCTAGAGGAATGGACAGAGGTTCTTCTAGACGCCCTTCAAGAGGAAGGGGATACAGGGGAGGACACGGTCAAGGAGGCAAGGCCTCAGGTCCAAAACAGCAGAAGTAAGATACTTCCAGTAGGAGGGAGGCTACAGCTATTTAGTGATCGCTGGACCTTCGATCCCTGGGCCCACAGCCTAATAAAGAATGGACTAGGTTGGAGCTGGAGCAGTCCTCCACCTCAGTTTCCTCAATTCTTCCAACACTCATCCCCCGTTCTGGAAGAATATGTCCGAGAACTCTTAGACAAAAGAGTAATCTGGAAAATTAAGTCCATAAAATTCCAAGGAAGGCTTTTTTGTGTTCCAAAGAAGGAATCAGAAAAACTCAGAGTTATGCTAGACTTGTCGCCACTCAACAAGTTCATAGTGAACTACAATTTCAGAATGCTCACCCTTCAGCACATAAGGACCCTACTGCCCAGAAGGGCATATACTGTCTCTATAGACTTGTCTGACGCTTATTGGCACGTTCCAATTAATCGTCACAGCTCCTCCTACCTAGGCTTCAAGTTACATAGAAAACGTTACGCCTTCAGAGCCATGCCTTTCAGGCTAAACATAGCCTCAAGGATTTTCACGAAGCTCGCGAACGCAGCCGTCCATCAATTACGCCTAAAGGGGGTCCAAGTAGCAGCTTGCTTGGACGACTGGCTGGTGTGGGCATCATCCAGGACAGAATGCATGCAAGCTTTTAAGATAGTGAGCCAGTTCCTGGAACATCTGGGATTCAAGATCAACATAAAAAAGTCTCGTCTTTCTCCAGCTCAAAAATTTCAGTGGTTGGGAGTCCACTGGAATTTGGAGTCACATCAGCTTTCCATTCCTAGTAAGAAGAGGAAGGAAATAGCAGGATCTGTCAAGAGACTATTGAAATCCAAACGGATATCAAGACGCGAACAGTTGAGAGTGCTAGGCTCTCTACAGTTTGCTTCGATAACAGATCCAGTGCTAAGACCACAGCTTAAGGATGCAACAGGAGTCTGGAGAAAATACGCATCAAACGTGCGAAGAGATCTAATAAGACCACTACTGACTCGACTGCGAACGCTTCTCAAGCCGTGGTCCAATGCCAATCTTTTCAAGTTATTTCACATCAACTTTCTAGAAGCCATGGCAGTACTTCTGACACTGAAGAAAGTTTCTCCTCGCCACTCGACCCACATAAGACTGGTTCTAGACAGCGAGGTGGTAGTGAGATGCCTGGGTCGAGGTCACCTCAAATCAATCAAGTGATGTTGGCAATATTCCTCTTGGCACAAAAGGAAGAAATGGCACCTGTCATCAGTTCATATTCAAGGGTTCCGCAATGTGACAGCGGACGCTCTATCTAGGTTTATGCCTATAGAGTCAGAATGGTCCTTCGATGCAAGATCGTTCTCCTTCATCTCGAGTCAAGTCCCAGAAGTGCAGATAGACCTCTTTGTGACGAAAGACAACAAGAAAATAGATATTTACGTGTCTCCTTACGAGCATCCGTTAGCGGAGGTAGTGGACGCTATGTCCCTGGACTGGAAAAGATGGTCCAGTATCTATCTGTTCCCTTCGCACAACCTCCTTTTGAAGGTCCTCGATAAGCTGAGATCCTTCAAAGGGAAAGCAGCAATAGTGGCCCACAAGTGGCCAAATAGCGTGTGGTTCCCTCTGGCATTGGAACTATGACTAAAATTCGTACCGCTACCGGATCCATCCCTGTCTAAGCGAGTACAGAAGTCGACTGTCTTCAATCCATCACAGAAAACACGGAACCTACATCTCATGATTTTCTCTCCTTAACGATGAGAAAAAGATTCGGTGTTTAAAAGTCAGTTTAGACTTTTGGAGGAAACCAGAAGACATTATGAGGCTTCAGTGAAGAAATAGCTATCCTTTTTCAAGGCGAAGAAACCAAAAGAAATCCAGGCAGATTCCTATTTATCATTCTTCATTCACCTTCATGATCAAGGTTTCGCAGCCAACACAATTCTATTGTTTAAGCCTGCCTTGACAAGTCAGATACAATATGCCTTACTGGTCGACCTTTCTAACGATGTTCTTAATGAACTAGCCCTTCAGTGTTTCCAAAGACCCTTTGCTTGGTCATTAGATATGATTCCTCATTGTGTATAAATAATGAACAATGAGGAATGGGCTAAGAAGGTTTTAAATTCAAGTCATATTTCTGTTTGTACTCGCTTTGGGGGTCAGCGTTAGTGAAATAGTGGCTCTCTATAGAGAGGAAGGCCACGTCCAGTTCTTGGAGTGAGAACTGGATCTATTTCCAGACCCAACGTTTCTTACCAGGAACAAGCTACCCACTAACAGGTGGGGGTCCTTAGAGAATCTGCCCTCTGAAGGAAGATGCATCTCTATTTCCAGTGGAGTGCCTAAAGGTCTATCTTAATAGAACTTCAGACTTCATGGAAGGACAGCTATTCAGAAGAGAAACCCTGGGTTCCAAGTTATCTATAACTAAGGGCGAAATTCACCCGTGTTATTCGCAGAACGAATCCAGACAGTAAACCCGTTAGTTATGATCCGAGAAAAAGTGCTTCTTCCATAAAATTTCTTCAGGTATATGGACTTTGAACATCCTTGTTTGCACACCGGCTGGTAGTCATCCAAGGCGTTCTTTATGCACTATGCAAAGCAGCTGGAGCATATTATGAGATCTGTGGTAGAAGTAGGTAGAATTCTTTAACCTTCTGTTTTAAGTGTGCGAGGAAGAGTGTAATTAATTTGGGACGATTGATTAAGAGGGTGCACGTGTAGTCACTGTATGTTACTACACGTTGAACGATAGGCCCCGAAAATGTCCTTACGAACTGTTCCATTGACGTCGGTAATCTATAGCATAATACAGACACTTGTGCCAAGCATTTTTTACGCTAGTGTTTATAAACAGTATACAGACTATATCATTATTATTAATAATTCAGTTGAAGTGGCTAATCTGTTTCCTAGTAGATGAAACAATTTTTTCTGTTGACTGTTTTTCTTTATGCTTTAACGCATATCATCCACATTTTATAAATCTTATAAATGTTGACCTGATATGTACGTTTATTAAATTTTAATAAACTAGTTCATAGTGAACCCTACGACTTATTCGCCTACAATCATTTTATTAGAAATGTACTGAGCATTAACATTAAAATATGGATATTTTTATCATGGTATGTCTTTCGAGAGTGTTCCCTGATTCAAGCAAAAAGTCCACTCACTCTAACCCTTCCTTAGGAAGGGTTGACGTGGTACCCTAACGGATTAGTTAGTGGCAAAGAGGCAAAATTTGTTCCTATGCAGATACATCCATTATCCAATAGTTTATAAGAGTAGTCACATTGGGGAAGGTGTCACAAATTCATGCTGACATTGGTGACTGTTATACAAATTTTTCTTTATATTGTATAGGGCAAGACCACTATACAAGCTTGTCATTTTGTCATCCATAAGTGTTTATGTACTCCTCGAGACTTTTTCCAGAGTCTAGTACGACTTCCCTGTAGGGAGCAGGAAGCACTAACATAGTTCTTGCTTAGATGAAATTATGTATGACGGTAACATCATAGGTCTCTAGGTCTAGACGGACCAGGAAAATACTTTCTTGAGAGTACGGCACTGATTGAGAATCCACAGATACAGTAATGCTCTGGTAAACTTCCATCAGGACGACATGGCCTGAGCCCCAAAAACGGATTTTGAGCGAAGCAAAAAATCAATTTTTGGGTGAGGTAGCCATGTCGTCATGTTGGACCCGCCCTTCCTTTTATTGTAAAAGGGCCTGTTGACCCCTCCCTAAAGTACAGTATCTGTAACACCTCGTATATCGATACAAGGAATAAAGAGGGCGCTACCCCCTTCATCAGATACACAATGGAAACGGAATAGGAGAGATGCCTTATTAGCGGCTGTCTTTTCATTCTCGTTTCAGATTCATGTTACTATATCCCCTCGAAGCGTTAATACTGTTCGGGGTGAAGATAGCTATGTGACGTGTCAAGAATACGTCCTCTGATATTATGCGATATCCCTGTGAGATTATTTAGGGATATTCGCTCTAGGAGTTAGAATTCTGGATACCTTAAGGTAAAATTCTCTGGGAATATCACTGTAGTCAAATATACCCTAGAAAGCTACCTAATAGGAACTTCCATCAGGACGACATGGCTACCTCCCTCAAAAATAGATTTTTCGCTTCGCTCAAAATCCGTTATATATATATATATATATATATATATATATATATATATATATATATATATATATATATATATATATATATATATATATATATATACATTAGAAAGTACAGAATTATATGTCTTAATAACCAATAAAACATACAATATAAACAATATCTATCCCTAGAATTCTGACTTTAAGACCACACTCATAAAACCTCTGTTTAAATATCAACGTCTCAATAATAAAATGTTACTAGAAATTTACAAATGAATTCCCTTGCAAAATCTATCCTTTATACACTGATTATTTGTTGAGTTCTTTACAGACCTTTCTGGTTCAATTTCTAACTGGAAATTGATATCCAGCCGATTTCCTTTCGTCTAATCGCTGGATGGTTACCTAAATGACTATGGGTAATTTAGCTTTGATTAAAGGGTAATGAAATGCGAACAGAAGTTGCCATGTTCCTGGAAAACGGGAGAACTAATTGAGATCAAGAATTTTATGTTGAGAGAACAAACCATTTTGGAATCAAGATCCCTTAAGAAAGTACTGCAGCGGGATATGATGATGATAATGATAACAATAATAATAATAATAATAATAATAATAATAATAATAATAATAATAATAATAATAATAATAATAATAATGATAATAATAATGAATGTGATCACGGTCAGAAATTCCATTTCTACACGAAAATTGCTTCGGTTGTTGTGGTTGTAACGTATGTTGATGAGAAGCGACTTAACTTCTCACTATTTTTTTCTCCTGCGCTTCGTCTGAAAATTCTTAAACATCAACCTTTACGATTATAGACAATAAAACTCTATAACTTCCACCACCGTTCCAAACGTCATAGAAATGTGAACTGAAAGAATAAGAAAAGTTTAGTTTTCAACCAGGATGATTGTGGCCTAGCAAGCCATGAATCAAAGACTTTTGAAGGAGCCGTAATGAGATGCCAATGTTCTTAGAACTGTTTTCATTGCGATATCGCCTCGCCAAAGTTCCCAATATTGCAGCAACCTATTTTTTTTCTTCTTCTTTTTTACTTTTTTTTTGGGCATTACAAATGGCTCTTACCCGATTGGTTATGAGTATGATGTGTTGACGTGTATGATTCTAGTTTAGAGCGTTTAGTAACTTATATATGTGTCTGTTGTGAAGTCTTCTGATACGATAAGCGTTATTGAAGCCTTTGTATTTGAGAGTGACGTTAGAGTTGAATATAAAAGAGCTGTTGTTTCACCTGTTTAATTTGGATGACGCAATACCCAGATTAAGAAGCACGTGCAGATTCACGTCAGATATTCAGTTACGGAGAATTCGATTATTTCCTGAACAATATTTTTGTTGATTTTTATTATATTCATTTTAGAACAATATTGGCGAATTCCATTCTATTGTTGAATTCTACTATTTTCTACGGGAATCTTTAAAAAAAATAGATTTATTAATAGAATTCTTGGAGTAGATCTAGTCTTGCACCAAAGAGACAACAATGAAAAGGAAAGAAAATAAGATAGCGCTTTATATGGAAAGTCTTAAAAATAATAACACTGGAAACTTTGGCAGTAGAGTGAAAGAAACAACTAAAGAACCATTGCACAAAGAATCACAAACTACCACCGAGTAATTGTAGGAAAATGTGGCTTAGCGGGTGTAACGAGACTACTTAAAAGGAGGAGGTTCTTAATAGAAATCAAAAGAAAAGATTGTTTTAGAGAAGTAGAGTAGACTGATAGTCTTGCCTTCCGAAAGCAAAAATCAAGCTGTATCATCGTAATCATGAAAGAAATGTTTAATTCCACTAATACAAATTAAAGCTGCTTCAATTAGTACTTCAAGCAGTATCGTGTAAAATTATGATTCCTTAATTACGGAATAAATATAGAAATTTGTACCTTCAAAGATTTCTGAACATTAGGATGGGTAGGTATAAGTTTAATTTCATAGTTATATACTTATACCTATTCAGAGTTTGTTAATGATCTCAATAAATTTCATTATTCGAATGTTTCTTATATTGGTTTATTCTTTGCTTCTCTTTTTTTTTCCTGCAGGTTATGCTGGCCAATATAGTAACGTCCCGGACTAGTGAACAACAGACTGGTGTTCGAGTCCGCTCACACTCTTTAGTTTCATTGGTCAGTAAAACCTTACCATCCTTGTGGACTGAGGATGGGAGATTTTGCGAAGCCTATAGGTCTATCTGCTGAGTCATCAGCAGTCATTGCCTGACCCTCCTTGGTCCTAGCTTGGGTGGAGAGGGCACTTGTACGCTGATCATATATATATATATATATATATATACACATATATATATACATATATATGAATGTATATATATATATATATATATGTACATGTATATACTGTGTATATATATATATATATATATGTATATATATACTATATATATATATATATATATATGTATATATATACATATATATATATATATATATATATGTGTGTGTGTGTGTGTGTATGTGTATATATACTATATATACACACACACTGGACTGTTCTCTCTGTTTGAGCACTCGGGTTTGAAGGATTATACTTTTTCTAGTTTGTAACATTTTTTCTCATAAAAATAACAAAAATAACAATATAGCGTATTATCGATCCAAGAGAAATTTTAGATAACCAGACCACCCGGAGTATTGATGAAAGAGAAAACCTAATTTACATTTCGACCAGAGTCGAAGTTTTGAATGTCAAAGGAGGTCCTAGCTTGGGTGGAGAGGGCACTTGTACGCTGATCATATATGTATTTGTTTATATATATATATATATATATATATATAAACTGTGTATATATATATATATATATATATACATACATACATATACCAAAGGCACTTCCCCAATTTTGGGGGGTAGCCGACAACAACAAGAAACATAACAAAAAAGGGGACTTCTACTTTCTACGTTCCTCCAGCCTAACCAGGAACTCAGCCGAGTTCAGCTGGTACTGTTAGGGTGCCACAGCCCAACCTCCCACATTTCCACCACAGATGAAGCTTCATACTGCTGAGTCCCCTACTGCTGCTACCTCCGCGGTCATCTAAGGCACCGGAGGAAGCAGCAGGGCCTACCGGAACTGCGTCACAATCGCTCGCCATTCATTCCTATTTCTAGCACGCTCTCTTGCCTCTCTCACATCTATCCTCCTATCACCCAGAGCTTTCTTCACACCATCCATCCACCCAAACCTTGGCCTTCCTCTTGTACTTCTCCCATCAACTCTTGCATTCATCACCTTCTTTAGCAGACAGCCATTTTCCATTCTCTCAACATGGCCAAACCACCTCAACACATTCATATCCACTCTAGCTGCTAACTCATTTCTTACACCCGTTCTCACCCTCACCACTTCGTTCCTAACCCTATCTACTCGAGATACACCAGCCATACTCCTCAGACACTTCATCTCAAACACATTCAATTTCTGTCTCTCCATCACTTTCATTCCCCACAACTCCGATCCATACATCACAGTTGGTACAATCACTTTCTCATATAGAACTCTGTTTACATTCATGCCCAACCCTCTATTTTTTACTACTCCCTTAACTATCCCCAACACTTTGTAACCTTCATTCACTCTCTGACGTACATCTGCTTCCACTCCACCATTTGCTGCAACAACAGACCCCAAGTACTTAAACTGATCCACCTCCTCAAGTAACTCTCCATTCAACATGACATTCAACCTTGCACCACCTTCCCTTCTCGTACATCTCATAACCTTACTCTTACCCACATTAACTCTCAACTTCCTTCTCTCACACACCTTCCAAATTCTGTCACTAGTCGGTCAAGCTTCTCTTCTGTGTCTGCTACCAGTACAGTATCATCCGCAAACAACAACTGATTTACCTCCCATTCATGATCATTCTCGCCTACCAGTTTTAATCCTCGTCCAAGCACTCGAGCATTCACCTCTCTCACCACTCCATCAACATACAAGTTAAACAACCACGGCGACATCACACATCCCCGTCTCAGCCGCACTCTCACCAGAAACCAATCGCTCACTTCATTTCCTATTCTAACACATGCTTTACTACCTTTGTAGAAAATTTTCACTGCTTGCAACAACCTTCCACCAACTCCATATAACCTCATCACATTCCACATTGCTTCCCTATCAACTCTATCATATGCTTTCTCCAGATCCATAAACGCAACATACACCTCCTTACCTTTTGCTAAATATTTCTCGCATATCTGCCAAACTGTAAAAATCTGATTCATACAACCCCTACCTCTTCTAAAACCACCTTGTACTTCCAAGATTGCATTCTCTGTTTTATCCTTAATCCTATTAATCAGTACTCTACCATACACTTTTCCAACTACACTCAACAAACTAATACCTCTTGAATTACAACACTCATGCACATCTCCCTTACACTTATATAGTGGTACAATACATGCACAGACCCAATCTACTGGTACCATTGACAACACAAAACACACAAACAATCTCACCAACCATTCAAGTACAGTCACACCCCCTTCCTTCAACATCTCAGCTTTCACACCATCCATACCAGATGCTTTTCCTACTCTCGTTTCATCTAGTGCTCTCCTCACTTCCTCTATTTTAATCTCTCTCTCATTCTCATCTCCCATCACTGGCACCTCAACACCTGCAACAGCAATTATATCTGCCTCCCTATTATCCTCAACATTCAGCAAACTTTAGAAATATTCCGCCCACCTTTTCCTTGCCTCCTCTCCTTTTAACAACCTTCCATTTCCATCTTTCACTGTCTCTTCAATTCTTGCGCCGGCCTTCCTTACTCTCTTCACTTCACTTACTCTCTTACTCTCTTCCAAAACTTCTTCTTAT
>NC_090731.1:58786489-58788989 GCF_036898095.1 Palaemon carinicauda
CGGGTTTGAAGGATTATACTTTTTCTAGTTTAAACATTTTTTCTCATAAAAATAAAAAAAATAACAATATAGCGTATTATCGATCCAAGAGAAATTTTAGATAACCAGACCACCCGGAGTATTGATGAAAGAGAAAACCTAATTTACATTTCGACCAGAGTCGAAGTTTTGAATGTCAAAGGAGGAGGGAAAATGTGTTTGTTGAAGTTCTGGAACTTGGTAAAGTTAGGGAATCTCTATCGAGGTTTGATATCGAGATCTGATGAAATATCAACATGATAATTGTGAATAACAAAGGAAGGGGAACGAAAGGATTTTTATTGTTATAGTATATTTCGTATTATCCATGATATCAATAATGATCTTAAATTATCAGATTAATAGTACACTCAACTATTAAGATTTTATTGGCATTACCAAATGATTTTTCCCATTCCTATAATTCTGGAATTTATATTCATTTTCTGCATAATACAGTATTTTTACACTACCTTATATCAATGGTTAATTTCAAAAAGTGAAAGTAGCCTTAAACTACCACATCCCTCACCATCGTTAGAAAAGACTTGTCTCTAGAATTATTAAATGTATTGAAGTAAAAAGGCTCTGGTGTGATCAATTCACTTGAACAATTCAATTCCAAAAGTAAAATGCTTCCAATTTATGCAACACTTAATCATCGTTCAGGAGTAATTCACCATGAAGTTCTAAATATAAGATATCATTAATATGTCTTTTATGAATATTTTTAATGTATATACACATATGCAAATATACATAAATACTATGAATAAATTCTTTAATTCATATAAGATCAAAGCTAGTAACCTCAGGATAGTGGTGGGTTATTGGATTAGCTGGCGATTACCTGGACTGGGGTTCGAGACTCACCAAATCTCAATAATGTCTTGCAGTGTATACAAACTCTCCGTCCTTGTGAGCTACTGGGAAGCCCAGAGTTCTACCTAACGAGTCATCAACAACCATTACCTAGCCTTGCCTGGTCCTAGCTCAGGTGGAATACGGTCTTAGCCACTGATCATATATATATACATATATATATATATATATATATATACATACATATAAATATAAACATATATATATATATATATATATATATACATATATATTCAGTCTCTTAACTCAGTCCTTTGACTCGGCCATTCATGAGTGACCCTTCAATTGCATTGATATTTTTTCTATCAATCTAAATAGTGAAACCACAATTAAATACAGTTATGCAAATATCCTTGATAAATTTTCTAATTCAATATCATTTGACCATGAAGTGAGAGATGAAGAGAGTTTTGTATGTTTCGGGGAACTATCATGCGATTTCTGAAGCGAAAAGCTTTGCTGTTTTTAGGTTCGACATCACAAAATATTTTTGCTCTGCTAAAGAATACTAATATTTCCCAATGCTATTAAACCACGTTCAAATAAATAGCAAACTCCTCACTTTTATTCTTCGAAGTTTACATGAATCAACTCAAGTTAATTAAAAAGTGTTGATCCTTCAGTGGCAGAAGTAGCAATAGTTATAGAAATAATGGAAATTGAAATCGTATTTTGAGGGATTTTAGAAATTTCAACGGCCCTGCTAATGACAAAAACCTTTGTTTCTCCCCTTTATACTGACGTCAAGAGAGGTAAAAATTAAGGTATAATGAAACGACAGTAACAAATAGCTTAGGAACAAAGTAGAAGGAGAAAAAGAAGAAGGAGAAGAGAGAGAGAGAGAGAGAGAGAGAGAGAGAGAGATTTTCAGTTATTATTATTATTATTATTATTATTATTATTATTATTATTATTATTATTATTATTATTATTATTAATGGCAATCAAACTATTCTCTAAAACCAAGGTTATGTTGATTTGACGAAATATAATCTCGGAGGCAGCATTGTATAAAATAATGAACATACAAGCAATAAGTCCAAGTCTTTAATTCATCCTCTTTGATAGGTGCAGAACACTGTCGAAAACACGGCAGTCCTTTGTCTGAGAACAATACTCCAGAAAAGAGAGAATGTTGCTGTTCTAAATCCGGATGAACTGGTGGTCAGTGCCAGGGTTTAAACTTGAGTATGTGGCCATTACCTTAGATGCTGCTGCTTTTTAACTTAGATTACCTTAGAACTTTTCAAGTTTCCAAAATTTTGAAGCTAGTAAAAACGAAATTACCTTAGATTTATAATTAGCTTAAGAAATTCACTTGGAAACTATGCAAATTACCTCAAACTAAGTTAATTAGTTTAAAAGTTTAAACCCTGTGTACTGAGGAATACTTCGCTTAAAAGATCTATTTTTTTGTATTCGACTCTAAGTTCTTATAACAATAGCTCCTGACCTTTTTAATTGTTAATTGATACTTTTGTAGAAGCACTATTGAATGTGAGCATGATGTTCTCATAACTTATAAATGTTTGTGCAATGTTTTACTGCATGTGATAATGTAAAGAACCCTTAATTTTTTACAAAATGAGTTCGAAGTGTT
>NC_090731.1:58798989-58801489 GCF_036898095.1 Palaemon carinicauda
TTTTTTTTTTTTTTTTTTTTTTTTTTTTTTTTTAAATGAAAGGAATATGGACATACGGGAAATATTAAGCAGACACTTCTTGACTAACTAAAATGGAAGCAGACACTATAATTAATGAATAATGTATAATATAATTGATGTGTAAAAGATTAAGTAAATGGTGATAGTAATAAGGAATAAAAAGAAAAAAGGACTTATAGTTTATATCACGTTATTAGAAAGAGTGAAAGTTACTAAGTCATTTTAGGGACTGATGCTTCAAGTTTGCTTGACCATTTGTGAAATCAGGTGATAAGTTATTATAAAACCATTAGAAAATTAACTAAAGCGTCAGATTTACTTTATAATAAAGAACCTGAAGCATTTTCTTGAACAATGACCGGATCATTTTCGAAGTTTTAGCTTAGAATGCCATTTAAAATACTAAGGCTAGACATAATTTGATAAATCAATAATATTTGCGGGGAGAGAGAGAGAGAGAGGAGAGAGAGAGAGAGAGAGAGAGAGAGAGAGAGAATATTACAGGTATCCATGATTTGTTTTAATCTAAAATTTTCTCTAGTAAACTTTTTTCTTACGTACCGAACAATTTATGACTTTCAATAAATAAATGGAAAATAATTGTTAAATAGAAAATGCTGAGTTTGTAGAGGTTATTGATTATCTAAAAATATATTTACCAATAATATTCAGTAGATTATACGTCTTAAGATTTTTGCAAATTTATTAAATTGCAGGTTTAGTTTTTGTTTAAAATACCGTCAATAAATTTTAAAATGATTGATGCAATATATATATATATATATATATATATATATTTTCATATATATATATATATATATATATATTTATATATATTATTATTTTTATTATTAGTAAATGCTAAGCTACAACCCTAGGTGGAAAATCAGGATGCTATAAGCCCAGAGGCCCCAACAGGGAGAATAGCCCAGTGAGGAAAAGAGATAAGGAGAAATAAAATATTTTAAGAATAGTAACAGCAGTAAAATAAATATTTTCTACATAAACTATAAAAACTTTAACAAAACAAGAGGAAGAGAAACTAGATAGAACAGTGTGCCCGAGTGTACCCTCAAGCAAGAGAACCCTAACCCAAGACAGTGGAAGACCAGGGTACAGAGGCTATGGCACTACCCAAGACTAAAGAACAATGGTTTGAATTTGGAGTGCCCTTCTCCTAGAAAAGATGCTTAATATAGCTAAAGAATCTCTTCTACCCTTACCAAGAGGAAAGTGGCCCCTGAACAATTAGAGTGCAGTAGTTAACCCCTTCAGTGAAGAAGAATTGTATGTCAGTCTCAGTGTTGTCGGGTATATGAGGACAGAGAATCTGTAAAGAATAGGCCAGACTATTCGGCGTCTGTCTAGGCAAAGGGAAAAAACTATAACCAATCAAAGGACCCCATGCTTCTCTAGCGGTAGTATCTCTACGGGTGGCTGATGCCCCTGTAAACTTACTCTATATAAATATATATATATATATATATATATATATGTGTGTGTGTGTGTTTGTATATATATATATATATATACACTGTTTACATATGTATATATATGTATCTCTCTCTCACTCTCTCTCTCTCTCTCTCTCTCTCTCTCTGTCTTCTTCTTCTTCTTCGTCTTTATTGTGCACGTTTCTTTCGATTCAGTCTTTATTTGCATTTTGTCATTTCTAATAATTCTAAGGCCTTTCAATTCAAGAAGTTGATATTCTAGTCTACATCTCTCTTATTCTCTTTGATATCTTTATATTCAAGTTAACCTGCCGACTCCTCCCCATCTCTCTCTCTCTCTCCTCTCTCTCTCTCTCTCTCTCTCTCTCTCTCTCAATATTCTTTCTTATTAATACTGCAGATATTATCCTGCTCGACTATTGCTCTCTCGTCCTTCCCTCTAATTCAGGTAGAGTGGATGGAAAAGATAAAGAGGATGCTAGAGAGCTGATAGAGAGGTCTCACAGGTAACATATAACATTCAATTGTAACATCTTCCCTATCGACCCCCATCATCCCCTCTCTCCTTCACCCAGACATTGCCCTATATTTTCTGGAATTGGTAGTAAGGATATTGTGACATGAGAATCCCGAAGGACCCCCCTCCGTCTTGGCTATAGTATTCTGCGGAAATCTCCCGCCATGTTGCTTCACGCATTTATTTCTTTTCATTTTTTTCCCGTTTTCCGTGAGCCCAGCTCCATACCATTTGCTTGGAAATTTGTTGGCCTTTTTTTTTTCCTTTAATTTAAACTGTTTTTCTTTCCCAAATCTGGCTTCTCATCCTGATGGTATTCTATCATCTGTTCCTATTTCGTTGTGTATTCTCTAACTTAGAGTTTTATTTTTCACCGTCAATTAATGTATTTTATTTTGGCTTCGCTCTCATAAAATTCAGCTGTTTTCATTTACTGATAACAGTGAAGTATTGTAAGGTGAGGTGCATACATCTTTACTTCTATTACAGAAACTTTGAGAGGAAACAT
>NC_090731.1:58813989-58838989 GCF_036898095.1 Palaemon carinicauda
AGTATTGGGGATTAAACATATGACATAATCAGTATATATATATATATATATATATACATATATATATATATATATATGCGTGAGACTGTGCACATGTCTGTATATACATAATTACACGCATGTATATATACACGGATGACAGTTATAACTCGTGATTGACTTAGACATCACACACATACACACTCTAACACAAGTAAAAACATACACACACGCATACACACATATACTATATATATATATATATATATATATATGACAACTTTTTGCACATTTAGACGTGTTTTTCAAATTCAAATAAGCCATATATATTTCTTCGTGGCCAAGTGGTATTCACTGTCTAGTCAAGCTTGCCGGACCAGGGTTCGATTCCCGGACGGTCACAAGCTCTTGTCTTTGTGTGATTTCGCCTGGGGCTCTGATCCCGAGGCCGTTAAGGGAATCTAGACATTAATGTGTCAAAAAAATATATGGCTTATTTGAATATATATATATATATATATATACACAGACATATATATATATATATATTATATATATATATATATATATATATTATATATATATATGTATATATATATATATATATATACATACATACGTATTATAAATATAAATTATATATATATATATATATATACATATATATATATATACATATATATATATATATATATACATATATATATATATATATTATATAATATGCTAGCGATAAAATATACATTATAAATGTTCATAATTCCGTATCTTAAAAATAGATGAAAAATACAATATGAACAATACCTATACCTATATGTTTGAATGACGTTGTCTCAATAATCAAATGTTCATAACAATTTGCTAATGTATTGCCTTGAAAGAAAATAAACTTTATACAATTATTATTTGTAGAGTTTTTCACATTCCTTTCTGGTATAATTTCTACCTGGAAATTAATATCTAGTTGAGATCCCTTCGTCTATTCTCTAGATAGTTACCTAATTGATTATGGGTAATTTAGCTTTGATCAAAGGGTAATGAACTGCGAACAGAAGTTGCCATGTTCTTGGAAATCGGGAGAACTATTCGACACCAAACCTTGACAATATTTTGGAATGGAGAGGCTTCGCCGAAAAGAGTAACAACAACAACAACAACAATATCAACAACCCTAACACCAACAGCAATGATAATAATAATAATAATAATAATAATAATAATAATAATAATAATAATAATAATAATAATAATAATAATAATAATAATGGTATTCATTGTCAAAAATTAAATTCATACATGGAACTTGTCTCGGTTGTAGTGGCTGAAATATCTGTTGATAAAAAAAGAGTTTACTTTTTGCTATTTATTCGCCTCCGCTTCTACCAATATTATCGTCTGAAAATTCCTAAATATCGACCTGTACGATTATTCCCTCTTACCAGTACTCAACGAGAACGCAGAGGGAATATAGACAATAAAAATATAGGACTTCCACCACCGTTCCAAATGTCATAGAAATGCGAATCGAGCTAATAGAAAAAGTTTAGTTTTCAACATGGATGGTTGTGGCCTCGCAAGCCATGAATCAAAGACTTTTGAAGGAGCCGTAATGAGATGCCAATGTTCTAAGAACTATTTTCATTGTGATATCGTCTTTTCAAAGTTCCCAATATTACAACAACATATTTATTTATCTATTTGTTTATTTTTGTTGCATTACAAATGGCTCGTACTGAACTGGTTGCGAGTATGAAGAGTTGACGTGCATGATTTTATTTTGGAGCGTTTATTAAATTATGTATATATATATATATATATATATATATATAAATATATATATATATATATATGTGTGTGTGTGTGTGTGTGTGTGAGTATATATGTACATAGCCAAAAACTAGCCAAAACAACTGTGGTCAGTGAGTATGGGAATGAAATTAATGCTTGGGTGTTCCCCTTAAGCGACACGTTAAGACCTCGCCTGATCCCTCCGAAAAATCAGCAAGGGCTACCCAGTCATGGGCGGGCTGGGTTAAAGAGGCAAGCTCAGAGGAAAATATCTGAGGAGAAGATGAGAGTAGCAACTCTGAATTTGGGGACAATGACTGGAAAAGGGCGAGAGCTGGTTGACCTCATGGAGAGAAGGACGATTGGAGTGCTGTGTGTACAGGAGACCAGGCGGAAGGGAAATAACGCAAGATAAGTAAGTGAAGGTTGTAAATTATATTACAGTGGAGCAAATATGGACGGAAGAAATGGGGTAGGAATAATATTATCGGAAGAGTTGAAGGACAATTTGATTGGGGTGAATCGGAAAAATGACAGAATTATGAGTTTAAAGCTAGGACTGGGAGCAACAATAGTCAATGTGGTGTGTGCCTATGCCCCGCAAACTGGATGTACAGAGGAGGAGAAGGATACATTTTGAGAGGAGATGGACCAGGAGCTTGGAATAATTCCTGCAAGGGAAACGGTAATTATTGGAGATCTGAACGGCCGCTTGGGAATTAGTTGAAAAGGGATAGAGAGAGTGCATAGAGGTTGGGGTGTGGGTGAGAGAAATGATAGGGAAGAAAGAGTGATTGGTTTTGCATTGGCTTTTGACCTAGCATTGATCAACACCTTCTTTGAGAAGAAAATTAACAGACTTATTACTTACAGTAGTGGTGGCTGAAGAAAGTTAGAAATTGCAAGGTGATGAATCGGGAGCGTAGCAGCGCAACACAGGTTAGTGGCAATTGATTGTAAACTAGGGAATTGTAGAAGTAAAAAGACGAGAATGGACCCAAGGATTAAGTAGTGGAAATTTAAAGAGAAAGAACTGAGAGTCTAGTTTAAGGAAAGAGTGCTGGAATTGATAAGGTTACAAGAGGATGTACAAGAATGGTGGACCGAGAGTAGTAAAGTGATTCTAAGGATCGGTGAGGAAGTACTTGGAAAGTCATCAGGAAGAAAACCCCCAAATGATAAAGAATCGTGGTTGTGGAATGATGAGGTGCAAGACCGGGTAAAATCCAAGAAAGAAACCAAGAAGAAGGCAGATCTATCAGGACAAGAGCAGGATTAATAAAACTATAAACAAGCAAAGAAAGAAGCAAGAAGAGCAGTCGAAAATGCAAAGGCAGAGACATTAAATGAAATCTATAAAGATATGGAAACTCTAGAAGGAGAGAAGAAAATGTTACGAATTGCTAAGGCCCGAGGTGCTGCATCCAAAGACCTGACAAATATAAGGCAAATAAAAGATGACAATGACATATTTCTAGCAGAAGATAATGAAATTAAAAGAAGGTGGGAAACTTATTTTGAGGGACTATGGAATGAGAAGAACCCAAGAACAGTATTTGAAGATGGACTCCCAAACGAGGCAGTTACCATAGGAGTGACTTGAGGAGAAATAGAACAAGCAGTAAAGAAGATGAAAAATAGTAAAGCTACAGGAAAGGATAATATACCAGTTGAGGTACGGAAGAGTCTTGGAGAAGAAGGCATAGATATCTTGTGGGACCTGACACAGAAGATCTTCAATCAAGAAAATATGCCAGAGGAATGGAGAAGCCTAATCAATCCCATCTATAAGGGAAAGGAAGACATTCAGAAATATGGCAACTACTGAGGCATAAAGCAGATAAGCCATACTATAAAAATATGGGAGACTATCATTGAGAAGAGAATCAGATATGAAACAACAATCGGTGAGGAACAATTTGATTTCATGCCAGGAAATGGGACTGTAGAAGCAATATTTGCTTTGAGACAGATGATAGAAAAAAATCGGGAGAAATCAAATGGATTACATATGGTCTTTATTGACAGATGAGAAGGTATACGATCGAGTACCACGTTAGGAATTGAGGAGATGTATGAGAGAAAAGGGAGTCCCTGAGAAATACGTAAGAATCACCCAAGATGAGTATGAAAGGGCAGAAGCAAATGCTAAGAACAATATAGGCCTAACAGAAAGTTTCCCAGTAAATGTGGGACTACATCAGGGGTCTGCATTGAGCCCTTACCTATTTGATCTGGTTATTGATATAGTCACACAAGGTATTAGAGATCAGTTTCCTTGATGTATGCTTTTTGCTGATGATGTTATACTGTATAGCACTAGGCAAGAGGTAGTAGAAGAGAAACTGGAGGAGTGGAGAAGAAAAAATGGAAAATACGGGATTGAAGATCAGCAAGAAAAAGACACAGTATTTGAGATTGAAAAATGGCAAGAATGGGGAAGTTAGTTTACATGGAGAGAGATTAAAAAGGGTTTAGAATTTCAGGTATTTAGGATCAACAGTTACAGAGGATCGTGATCTAGGGGCAGAAATAAACTACAGAATACAAGCAGGATGGAAGAATTGGAGAAAAGTGCGTAGCGTACTATGCGACAGGAGAATAAGGGTTAAGTTGAAAGGCAAAGCACATAGAACAGTTGTGAGACCGACAATGATGTATGGAGCGGAGACGTGAGCAATAAAGAAGACGGAAGAGAAAAAGTTAGATGTGGCAGAGATGAGAATGTTGAGATGGATGTGTGGGGTGACAAGAGGAGATAAGATACGGAATGAGGTAATTAGGGGTACCACAGGAGTTAGAGAACTATCAGATATGAACCAAAAAAGTAGACTAAGGTGGTACGGTCATGTCATGAGAAGAGATGAACAGTTTATTGGGAGGAGAGTAATAAAAATGGAGGGAACGAGAAGGAGAGGGAGACCAAAGCAAAGGTGGGTGGATTGTATCAAGGATGACTTTCGATCAAAGGGATTAACCAGTGATGAGGTGTGGGACAGAGGTAGATGGAGAAAGCTGACCAGAAACATCGACCCCACACAGAAGTGGGAAAAGACGTAGACAAAGAAGATATATATATATATATATATATATATATATATATATATATATATATATATATATATATATATATATATATATATATATATATATATATATATATATGTGTGTGTGTGTGTGTGTGTGTGTGTGTGTGTATGTTTTGAAGTCGTGTGATACGTTAAAGGTTGTTGAAGCTTTTATATTTGTGAGTTAGGTCATAGATAAAAATAAAAGAACTGTTGTTTCACCTGTTTCATCTGGATGACGTCATGCCCGGATTAAGATGGACGTGCAGATTCACGTCAGATATTTAGTGACGAAGCATTCGCTTATTTCTTGAACAGTATTTTTGGTTGATTTTTATTAAATTCTTCCTGGAACAATACTGGCATATTCCATTCTAATGCTGAATTCTAGTATTTATTATGAGAATCTTTACCCAAAAAAAAAGAAAAAAAAAGAGATTAGAATTATCAATAGAATTCTTGGAGTTTATCTAGTCTTAAAGTAAAGACACAACAATGAAAAGGAAAGAAAAGAGGATAACGCTTTACATGGGAAATCTTAAAGGTAAGAACACCAGAAACTTCAGTAGTAGATGGAAAGAAACAATTAAATAACCATATACTCCAAGGATCACTATCTACCACCGAGAAATTGTAGGAAAACATGGCTCAGCGGGTGTTACGAAGCTACTTGAAAGGAGGAGGGAACTTAATAACAATCAAAATAGAAGATAGTTTCAAAGAAGTAGATTAGACTTATTGTCTTACCTTCCGAAAGCAAAACTCAAGGCGTATTATCGCAATCATGAAAGAAAAGTTTAATTTTATGAATACCAGTTAAAGCGGCTTCAATTAGTACTTCAAACAGTATCTTGTAAAATTAGAATTCCTTCATTACGGAATAAACATAAAAAATAGTACCATCAAAGATATCTAAATATTTGAATGGTTTGGTGTAAGTTTAGTTTCATAGTTTATATCAATTCAAAGTTTGTTACTGATATAAAAAAAAATCATGTTATTTAATTGTTTCTATGATTATAGAGTTTATCCATTGCTTCTCTATTTCTTTCCTGCAGGTTGTGATGGGCAATTTGGTGACGTCCCTGACTGGTGAACGCCACACTGGGGTTCGAGTCCCGCTTAAACTCGTCAGTTTATTTGGTTGCTACAACCTCACCATCCTTGTGAGCCAAGGATGGGAAGTCTGAGGGTCTATCTGCTAAGTCCTCAGTAGCCATTACTTGTTCCTCCTATTTCATAATTTGGATTGAGGGGGGAGTTGGGCGCTGATCATATGTATGTGGGTACACTCGGGCACACTGTTCTATCTTATATTCTCTCTCTCTCTCTCTCTCTCTCTCTCTCTCTCTCTCTCTCTCTCTCTCTCTCTCTCTCTCTCTCTCTCTCTCTCTCTGTATATATATATATATATATATATATATATATATATATATATATATATATATATATATATATATATATAGAATATAAGATAGAACAGGAAAAAATTATGAAAAAAATAATATATATATATATATATATATATATATATATATATATATATATATATATATATATATACTATATATCTATATATATATATATATATATATATATATATATATATATATATATATATATATATATATATATATATATCCTCCTCGTGTTTTTTTGAAATGATGTGTTGGCCATGGATGTCTGGTGGTTTATCAAGAGGTTGTCTTTTTCTCGTCTGTTTCTTTTACTTTTCAAAACCATCCTTACTCTCCTCCCTTCAATTGAAATGGCTTTCCTGAAGGGTATTTAGCCTTGCATGGTGTATCGGATCCTCCATGTTGACCATTTTTTCCTACTTTTTTTTTCTCTATTCTATGGGTTTGATCAATCACTTTATTTATATTTCTATACTATTGTTCCTGTTATCATTCTTGTTAATTTGGTTTTCAAGTATGATGTATCTTTTTTGTCATGAATTCTTATGCTCTCTGGAGACATTGAGCAAAATCCAGTACCAGTTCGTTCTAGATTTCGTCCATGTCGTCTTCTGTATTGCAATATTCGTGGTCTTCATACAAATATTCAAGACCTTACAGTTGCGTCCAGACAGTATGATATTCTTTTGTTCTCAGAAACTTTGGCTTTTAATATGAGGCACTCATCTGAACTCCTAATAACTAATTTTAAGAAGCCAATTATGTTGAAATGCGATGTCATTCCTATGGCCAGGGGAATGGCAGAGTATATTAGGACTGAGCACCCTGCTTCTCATAAGTCCTGCTTTGAATGTGGATGCCATGAGATTCAGGTAATAAAAGTTTGTGGCAGACATAACTTCTATTTGTGTTCGATCTACCGGAATCCTGACATGGATGATTCTATCTTCGATTGTCTTCTTACCACTATGGCTAAGATATAAGAAGATGATAGGAATGCCTCTTTTGTCTTTGTGAGTGATTTCAATGCTCAGCATAGGGAGTGGTTAAATTCTGTTTCTCCTAACGATCACCACGGCTTAAGAGCTTTAGACTTTGCCTCTGAATCAGGCTGTGAGCAAATCATAAGTGAAGCTACTCATAGTTCTGGTAACTGCTTAGACCTCGTATACACCGACTCCCTTGGCGTTATAACTAGTAAGGTTGGTTCTCCAGTCGGGACATCTGATCATGCCTTGATTTTATTGGCAGTGAAGACTGAGCAGCCTGTCCCTGGTGTATCTTACTCATGTAAGATTTATATGAAATCTCAAGCAGACTGGAATGGGATTTTGCATGATCTTTTGGGCTTGAACTGGTCGGAATTGTATAGCAGTGTTGATCCTGTAGTCCCTTTGAATGAGAATCTAGTCAGAATAATTGATAGGCGTATCCCTTCTCGTGTACTAAGGTACCTATTGAAGGACAAACCATGGTTCAATGATGATTGTAAACGTGCTTATTTGGAGAAGCAGGAGGCCAATCATCTTTGGTAGGGTAATAGATCAGATCTTACCCGGAATAGCTATACTCAGCTTAGAGCTTTTGCACAGAGTTTATGCTTCAACTGAGAAACAATACAATTTAACCATAAAAGAAACCTTTTGTGGTACAACCCAGCAGCATAAGTGGTGGACTACCCTTAAATCTGCACTCTTTGGTGTAGATGCAACAATTCCTCCTTTACTTAAACCAAATGGCTCTGTCACTCACTGTCCAAAGGAAAAGGCAACCCTCTTGGCAGATGTGTTTCATAGCAAGCAGAGTAATGAGAATATCGAACTTCCTCATTCCGTTTTCCTAAGGCTAAACTAACTAGTTTAGCTTTTCGTTCTCGTGAAATTAAAGCTCTCTTGATGGACCTGAATGTTTATGTAGGTGTAGATCCAAATGGTAGCTTCCCTATGTTTTTTATAAAGACTGCAAATTTCATAGCTCTAATGTTATCTGCTATTTTGCGCAAGTTAGCAAAAAGAGGACCTTTTAGCACTTGTTGGAGAATTGATATGTTAACCACTATGTAAATGTGTTTGTGGTAGCTCAAGTCCCACTGATTACCGCCCAATTTCCATAACTCCCATATTATCAACAGTTCTTGAATGTCTTTTGGCAAACACCTTAATAGGTTTGCTGAAGGTAATCGTCTGTTCCCTAGTTTGCCATTCGGTTTTCGTAAAGGTCTTGGGGCATTTGATGCCCTTCTTACAATCTCTAATGCTGTACAGAAATCCCTTGAATTGTGTTCAGGAAGTTCATATGACTGGCCTTGATTTTAGTGCTGCCTTTGACAGTGTTAAGCATGAGGCCCTGGTTTTCAAACTCAAACAGTTGGGAGTGGGTGGGTCTTTTCTTAGTATCATTATTGAATTTCTAAATAATGGATCGTAAAGAGTTGTTGTTGATGGCCACCATAGTGAGTATAGGTATGTGATATCCGGTGTCCCACAGGGTACTGTTCTTGACCCATTATTTTTCATACTATATACGCATGACATGTGGTTTGGTCTAGAAAACAAGCTTATTGCATATTCAGATGATACTACTCTCTTTGCATCAATTCCATCTCCTGAATGTAGTTCTGGGGCAGCTCAATCCCTTAATAGAAATCTAGCTAAAATTAGTACATGATGCAAATTATGGGGTATGAAGCTGAATCCTAACAAAACTCAAATTATGATTGTAAGTAGGTCAAGGACCATGGTTTCTCAACATCCGGATCTCAGCATTGATAATGTTTCTTTAACTTTGTATGACTTTTAAAATTGTAGATGTAATTCTCGACAGCAAATTTACTTCTGAGAAACACCTCAGGTCTGTGCCTTCTTCAACTGCACAAAAAAAAAAAAAAAAAATGGCTTATTGAGAAAGTTTTTCATGATTTTCTGTGATCAATCTATTCTGAAGAAGTATTTAAATTCTTTCATTTTACCTTGTTTCGAGTATTGTTTTCCTGTCTGGTCTTGAGCTGTTGATTCTCATCGTAATTTGTTGGATAGGAACTTACGTTTTATTAAATTTCTTATTCCTGATCTAGATATTAATCTTTGGTACCGTCGTTCAATTAGTTCATTATGCATTTTACATAAGATTTTTTATAATTCTGACCATCCTTTACATTCAGATCTCCCTGGACAGTTCTATCCTGTTCATAATACTAGGTATGCAGTTAATTCTAATAGTCAGGCCTTCTCCATCATGAGGCTCAGTACTACACAGTATTCTAGAAGTTTTATTCCAGCTGTGACCAAGTTGTGGAATGATCTTCCCAATCGGGTAGTTGAATCAGTAGAACTTCAAAAGTTCAAACTCGCAGCAAATGTTTTTATGTTGAACCGACTTGCATCTGTCCTTTTATAGTTTATGAATTAGTTATTTTGTAATGTAAATGTTTTTAAAATATTTCTTTTTTCTTAATTTTCATTACTTCTTATATCGTTTATTCATTTCCTTATTTCCTCTCCTCACTGGGCTATTTTTCCCTGTTGGAGCCCTTAGGCTTATAGCATCTTGCTTTTCCAACTAGGGTTGTAGCTTAGCTAATAATAATAATAATAATAATAATAATAATAATAATGTATGGTCAATCTCTAGGGCTTAGTCCTGCTTG
This sequence comes from Palaemon carinicauda, assembly GCF_036898095.1. NCBI lineage: Eukaryota > Metazoa > Arthropoda > Malacostraca > Decapoda > Palaemonidae > Palaemon > Palaemon carinicauda. The sequence continues at coordinate 58,823,889 of NC_090731.1, forward strand.
ATAGGGTAATGCCACTCTCTCTTGCCTATGCCATTCATGAGTGGCCTTTAAACTTTTGAACTGGGTTGTCTTCTCTTTTTGAGCACTCATGTTTTAAGAATTATACTATATCTAGTTTGTGTTATTTTTCATAATAGTAGCAAAAATAAGAATATAGCATATTATCGATCTAAGAGAAATTTTAGATAATCAGACCACCGGGAATATTTATGAAGGAGAAAGCCTCATTTACATTTCGATCAGAGTCGAAGTTGTCAATGTCAAGGAGGAGGGAAAATATGTTTGTTGAAGATCTGGAACTTGGCATAGTTAGCGAATCTCTATCGAATTTTGATATCGAGATCTGATGAAATATCAATCTGATAATATATGCGAATAATAAAGGATGGGGAACGACTGGATTTCTAGTGTTATTGTTTATTTCGTCTTATCTATGTCATTATCAATGATATTACATTAGCAAATTAATAATACATTCAACTATTAAGATTTTTGTGGTAACACCAAATGCCTTTTCCCACTCCTATAGTTATTATATTGATATTAATTTTCTATATAATATTTGTACAAACATATTTTAATGGATAATTTCTTGATGGTGAAACTAGCCTTGAACTTCCACAGCCCCCACCATCGTTAGAGAAGACTTATCTCAAGAGGTATTAAGTGTATTGACGCAAGAACGTTCTGGTGTGATCAATTCACTAGTGCAATTCAATTGCAAAACAGCAATGCTAGCAATTTTCGCAACACTTAATTATCGTTCAAGTATGTTTCGCCATGAGGTTTTGAATATAGGATATCATCACTATCTTCTTTTAATAAAGCCTATTGTTAATGTGTATACAGATATGTAAGTTTATGTAAATAATGCAAAGAAATTCTTCAATTCATATAACGTCATAGGCAGGAATCTTATGGATGTGGTGGTCTATTGGAAACGTCTCTACCTAGCGATTTGCTGGACAGGGCTTCGAGATTCGCTTAACCTTGATAATGTATTGCAGTGTTTGCAACCTCACCGTCCTTGTGAGCTATTGGGAAGTCTAAAGATCTACCTGCCGAGTCAACAACAACCATTGCTTAGCTGTCCCTGGTCTTAGCTTGGGTGGAGTTTAGTCTTAGCTACTGATCATATGTACAGTATATATGACCAGTCTCTAGGGCATTCTCCTGCAAGAGAATTGTTACTTTTCCTTCACTCTGCCATTAATAATTTCAACTTAATTCCATTCGACACGAAGTGAGAGCTCAAGAGAATTCTGTATCTTTCGTGGAACTATCATGTTACTTTGAGACAAAAAGCTTTGCCGTTTTTAAGTTTGACATCACCAAAGAATACTCATAATGTTTTACCGTGCTTTGAAATCCCGTTCAAATAGATAGTGAACTCATTACTGTTTTTTTTAACATCTACATGAATAAATTTTTGGTCATTAAAAAGTGTTGATCCGTCAGTGGTAGGAGTTGCAATTATTATTATTATTATTATTATTATTATTATTATTATTATTATTATTATTATTATTATTGATGACAGTGAAACTACTCTCTAAAAACAAGGTTATGTTGATTTGACGAAAGATATTTTCAGAGGCCGCAATGTATAGCATAATGAACGTATAAACGATAAGCATAAGTCTTTCATTCAATCCCCCATGGTAGCAGAAGAACACTGTTAATAATATGACAATCCTTTGTTCTAAATCCTGATGAATTGGTGGTATTGACGAATGTCACTTGAGGAATACTTTTGTTTAAAAGATTTGTTTTTGCATGTAACTGCAAGTTCTTGAAACAACAGCATTTGACGTTTTTAGTTGTTAATTGGTTATTTTGGTTAGATAGTCCAGATATAGAAGCACTCTTACATATGAGGATGATGTTCTCATGATTCATAAATTTTTGGCGAAGTTTTGCTGTAGGCTCTATATGAAAGAAATAAAAATAAAAAACAAAAATAAATTTTTACCAAATTATTTCGAAGTGTTACTTAAAGTCAGGTAAATTCATATAAATTGGAAAATTCATGTAATTTGGAGATTTTATATCAAACTGAATGTGTTTAAAACATCTTAGTTAATGGATGAAGGTTTTAATTCTAGGTATTGGTTGATATAATAGAAATAGAGGACCATTTTACCTTAACTGTTATTAGCAATCCCTGTCGCTTACGAAGCTGTCACGAAAAATGTCAAGATTGATTTCAGTATTATGTCATAGAATGGAAATGGCATATGCTATATCTAGAGTCATATGGTATTTTAAGCATCTTCTTACACCATCATATTATGTGACCAAGTCTTTTGTTACTCCAATATTGTGAAGGAAACATTCACAAATATCGTGCAGTGGTAAACATGGCGCTAAAATCTTGATCATCCAATAGCTATGTTATGTGAAAATCTCTCAAAATATGAAATAAAAAAACAAGTACCAATTACTCCAAAATAATGTTGTATTAAATGTGGTGATGTTTTTTTAGCGGTACAAAATTTTTCTGCCTTATTATAACTATTCATTTTGTTATTTTTCTTACTAGTATTTTTATTGTTTTCTTTTCATATGGATTCTCTTAGAATTAAAAATTTGTAAAATGAATTATCTACATATTTCTAAAAATAAAAAAACAAGGTTTGATTGTTTCCTCTAATTAACCCTGGTTAATTTCTGGTGTAAAAAAACAAGACTTTGCTTTATGAATAATTAAAGGAATATAATCCCGTAAGTAGCAGCTTTAAACAGAACTTTCTCTATTAAATTTCTGATCAAATGTCTTGTACAATAACAGTGTGTGTTAATGTCATTTTACACTTATTTGACTCCCTAAAACAATGTTTATATTTTTGCAATGAATAACAGTGAAAAATATAAAATAATTGCAATTTTGTATTGTGTCGAGTATAGTTGTAGATTATTGTATACAGTATCTGTTTTGGTATTTCGTAACATCATGTAATAACTAATAACAACAAGATTGTAGAAAAATTCTTCTTTTTATATTGAATAGCAATAATAAAGAATCGAGGATGGAATAAAAAGAGAATATTGTAATTATATTTTGAATTGATGTAAATTCGTTATTTCTTATTTTTTTCAGACAATTCATGAAAAGAATATCTTCTCTATACATTGCTTGAAAACCAATAATCTTCAATAAACTGCATGATCAATTGAAGATAAAGATATAACCGTGGATTATGTGATAACTAGAATAGTCAACGTTTGCCATGGTATTAAAACTAGTGACGGAGTGTTGCCATATTTGAGCATAAAAATTATATTTCACATCTTTTCCCTTTCGATCTTCTTTCTTAACTAGATTCCTTTCATCCAATTATTTGCCGTTGAGTTCAATATCAAACTCATTGAGCTGGGTTAATGGGAAGATAAATCCAATTATTCTTTTTTATGAGGTAAGTCTAGCTTACATTTTTTAAATTATCCTCTGGAATTTGAAATTTGATGTGTATTACGACCCCTGTGAGGCCATGGTGCAAGTTCTTAAAGCACCAGGAAAGAGAAGGCAGTGATACAGTGTTCAATAAAAAACAAATCTCAATGGAGACGAAAACACGAGAGAAAACTTAACAATGTTTAATACACACATCAAAAAAAAATAAAAAATAGTCAGCCTTGTGACTACAGGACAAAAATGCCGTCCTTAACAGTAATATAATAACCCATAGGCAGTAAATAAAGGGTCCCCCCCCCAAAAAAAAAGAAAAAAAAAAACTTACCTATTACTAAATAAGGTTAGGAAGGAAGGAGGAGACATACAGCAAGAGAACACTTAAATTCCTACCTGATATTATAAAGCCTAACCTTAACATTAACACCTTGGGGCTATGGCAAATACATTTTTCTCTATATGAGAAAACTATACAGATACAGAAGATACCCTAATAGGTGCTCTCAGATTATAGAGGGAATAAAGGGTTACATCCACACTTGTTGGTGTTTAAGGGTGCTAGACTGAGGGACATAGCACCGGGGAACTCTGACACAGGCCCCCAGCAAGCCACTAGGTACAGCGTCACTCCTCAGGTCATCGCTATTGGAGGGAGTTCTGAAGCACAGGTAGCAACAGGGGTGTACAAACAGTATTGCTACCCTGAAATACTAAAAGGATATTACCTGTTCACAGACTCCGTACGTTCCTCTTCGGGCCACAATGCCCCACAACTGCTGCGCTAGCGAAAAAGACGTCTGGAATGATGCAGAGGTGCCCTTCCTGCGTCCACTCGGCCGGGAAAAACTCCTCTGCGTCGACCTGAGCCTGCAGGAAGTTCACACCACTCACAAGCACTAGCCTAATAATAATAATAATAATAATAATAATAATAATAATAATAATAATAATAATAATAATATTGAGGAGGAGAAAAAGCATATTCTCATTATATATTCCAAGATATGGTAAAATTATTCACTTACCATTAATACAATTAATCATAAAAACCAATAAACATGAAATATGAACGTCATGAAAGTGTTCAATTTGATTACGCCACCAGATAAACTGATAATTTGTGGACAGCTGTTTACCACATTATCATTTACTAACGATTAAATGATCGAAGTTTTGATTTAGAAGGTTCATTGATCAAATGAGCAGTTCTATGAAAACAAGCTTTACAAAGGCCACATTAGATTTTATCTCGCAATTGCGTTGGTTCTGAAAAAAAAAATGAATATTCATAATCATACGCATTTAACATTTAGCTGGAATAATTTTTTTTATATTGGAAATATTCCTGTGATTAAAAGATATGACACTGTACATTTTAAAATGATTGATGAAATATATATATATATATATATATATATATATATATATATATATATATATATATATATATATATATATATATATATATATATATTCATATATATATATATATATATATATATATATATATATATATATATATATATATATATATATATAGAGAGAGAGAGAGAGAGAGAGAGAGAGAGAGAGAGAGAGAGAGAGAGAGAGAGAGAGAGAGAGAGAGAGAGAGAGAGAGAGAGAGAGAGAGGATGCTCTCTCTCTCGAGAGAGAGCATCCCCCCTCTCTCTCTCTCTCTCTCTCTCTCTCTCTCTCTCTCTCTCTCTCTCTCTCTCTCTCTACTTATTGATACTACTGATGTCATCTTAGTCGACTATTGCTCTCTCATCCTTCCCTCTGATTCAGGTAGAGTGCATGGAAAGGATAAAGAGGATGCTACAGAGGTGATGAAGAGATCTCAGAGGTAAGATATAACATTCAATTGAAACCCCTCCACCCCATCATCCACCCCTCTCCCCCTCCCTGAGATATTGGCCTACATCCTCTGGAAGGGGTAGTGAGGGTATTGTGACATGCAAATCCTGAAGGATCCCCTCCGTCTTGGTCATGGTATTCTGGGGGAGTCTTGCGTCATGTTCCATCTGTTATTTCATTCTTTCTTTTTTTCAGTAATCCCAGCTCAGTTTCATTTGTTTGGAGATCTGTGGGCCTCTAATTATTTTCCTTTGATTTAAATCGACTTTGTCTTCCAAATGTGGCTTTTCATGCTAATGGTATCATAGCATCTTTTCCTATTTTGCAGTGTATTCTTTTAGCTTTTCGTTCTATTTATCATCGTATCCCAGCCACTGAGGAGGGCACGCCAGCCCCATCTTGGTGCCTGTTCCAAGCCCGGGTAAATGGGGAGTGTTGGCAACAGGAAAGGCATCCGGCCATGAGAAATTAGCAAAAACAACTACGGTCAGTGAGTATAATCAGAGTGCAATTAATGCTAGGGCATCCCCCTTAAGCGTCGTGTTGGGACCTCGCCTGATCTCTCTGAAAAATCAGCAAGGGCTACCGAGTCATAGGCGGGCTGGGTTAAAGAGGCAAGCTGAGAGGAAAATATCTGAGAAAAGGACGAGAGTAGCAACTCTGAATGTGGGGTCAATGACTGAAAAAGGGCGAGAGCTGTTTGACCTCATGGAGAGAAGGAAAATTGGAGTGCTGCGTGTGCAGGAGACCTGGTGGAAGGGAAATAACGCACGAGAACTAGGTGAAGGTTGTAAATTATATCACAGTAAAGCAAATTTGGAAGAACGAAATGGAGTAAGAATGATATTATCAAAAGAGTTGATGGAAAATCTTATTGGGGTGAATAGGAAAAATGACAGGATTAAGAGTTTAAAGTTAAGACTAGTAGCAACAATAATCAATGTGGTGTCTGCCTCTGCACCGCAAACTGGATGTACACAGGAGGAGAAGGATATATTCTGGGAGGAAGTGGACCAGGAGCTAGGAATAATTCCTGCAAAGGAAAAGGTAATTATAGGAGGAGATCTGAACGGCCACTTGGGAATTAGTAGGGAAGGGATAGAGAGTGAATGGAGGTTGGGGTGTGGGTGAGAGAAATGATGGGGGAGAAAGAGTGATTGATTTTGCATTAGCTCTTGACCTAGCCATGATCAACAACTTCTTTGAGAAGAAGATTACCAGACTTATTACTTACAGTAGTGGTGGCAGGGAGAGCCAGATAGATTTGCTGCTGTGTAATAGAGACCATCTGAAGGAAGTTAGAAATTGCAAGGTGATAAATGGGGAGGTTGTAGCAGCATAACACAAGTTAGTGGTAATTGATTGCACACTAAGGAATTGTAGAAGTAAAAAGACGAGAATGGACCCAAAGATTAAGTGGTGGAAATTGAAATAGGAAGAACTGAGAATGTTGTTTAAGGAAAGAGTCCTAGAAGCGGAAAGGTTACATGAGGATGTATAATAATGGTGGACCGAGAACAGTAAAGTGATTCTAAGGATCGGTGAGGAAGTACTTGGAAAGTCATCAGGAATAAGACCCCCAAATGATAAAAAATCGTGGTGGTGGTATGATGAGGTGCAAAAACGGATAAAAACCAAGAAAGAAGCCAAGAAGAAGGCAGATCTATCAGGACAAAAGCAGAATAAAGAAAACTATGAACAAGCAAAGAAAAAAGCAAGAAGAGCAGTAGCAAAGGCAAAAGCAGAGACATTAAATGAAGTCTATAAACAGATAGAAGCACCAGAAGAAGAAAAGAAAATATTACGAATTGATAAGGCCCAAGAGGCTCTATTTAGAGACCTGACACATATAAGGTCAATAAAAGATAGCAATTGTATAGTTCTAGCAGAAGAGAATGAAATTAAAAGAAGGTGGGAAACTTATTTTGAAGGACTATTGAATGAGGAGAACACAAGAACTGTATTTGAAGATGGACTCCCAAACAAGACAGTTACCATAGGAGTGACTACAAGAGGAGTAGCACAAGCAGTAAAGAAGATGAAAAATAGTAAGGCTACAGGACCGGATAGTCTACCAGTAGAGGTATGGAAGAGTCTTGGAGAGGAAGGCATAGATATCTTGTGGGACCTGACACAGAAGATCTTCAATCGGTAAAAAATGCCAGAGAAATGGAGGAGAAACCTAATTATCCCCATCTATAAGGGAAAGGGAGACATCCAGGAATGTAGCAACTACAGAGGCATAAAGCTGATAGGCCATACTATGAAAATATTGGAGAAGATCATTGAGAAGAGACTCAGAGATGACACAACAATTGGTGGAGAACAATTTGGATACATGCCTGCAAAAGGGACTGTAGAAGCAATATTTGCTTTGAGGCAGACGATAGAAAAACATCGGGAGAAACAGAAAGGATTACATATGGTCTTTATTGACAGGGAGAAGGCATACGATCGAGTACCACGTTAGGACTTGAGGAGATGTATGAGAGAAAAGGGAGTCCCTTAGAAATGCGTAAGAATCACCCAAGATAAATATGAAAGGGCAGAAGCAAATGTTAAGAGCAGTATAGGCCTAACAGAAAGTTTCCCAGTAAATGTGGGACTACATCAGGGGTCTGCATTGAGCCCTTACCTATTTGATCTGGTCATGGATGTAGTAACACAAGGTATCAGAGATCAGTCTCCTTGGTGTATGCTTTATGCCGATGATGTTATACTGTGTAGCACTAGGCTAGAGGTAGTAGAAGTGAAACTGGAGGAGTGGAGAAGAGAAATGGAAAATAGAGAATTGAAGATCAGCAGGAAAAAGACAGAGTTCTTGAGATTGTAAAATAGCGAGAATGGGGGAGTTAGTTTACAAGGAGAGAGATTGGAAAGAGTTTAAAATTTTAGGTATTTAGGATCAATAGTTGCAGAGGAAGGGGATCTGGGGGTAGAAATAAACCACAGAATACAAGCAAGATGGAAGAATTGGAAAAAAAAAATGTGTGGAATACTCTGCTACAGGAAAATATGTGTTAAGTTGAAAGGTAAAGTACACGATTTAGCTTAGTCTATTTTCACATCCTGTAATGGCTGTCGTCACACACTCCCAACTCTCCAATGTTCCCTTGGGTCATGTGTTTATCTATGTATACATTACCTATATATATATATATATATATATATATATATATATATATATATATATATATATATATATATATACATATAAATATGTATATATATATATATATATATATATATATATATATATATATATATATATATATATATATATATATATATATATATATATATATATAAACTTATATGTATATATATAAAGTTATATATATATATATATATATATATATATATATATATATATATATATATATATATATATATATATATATATATATATATATAACTTATATGTATATTTATATATATATATATATATATATATATATACATATATATATATATATATATATATATACAGTAAATATATATATATATATATATATATATATATATATATATATATATATATATATATATATATATATATATATATCTTCTTCTTCTTCTTCCCAGCTTGTTCCCATTTTTATATGGGGTCGCCGTTGCGGATGAGCCGTTTCCATCTTTTTCTATTCTGCGCTTCTGCCTCATCAATCCCCTTCTCCTGTAAATCTCCTCTGACACAGTCCCTCCATCTCTTTCTTGGTCTCCCTCTTCTTCTTCTTCCTTGAACCTCCATCTCCATAGTATGTCTCCCAACGTGGTCCTCATCTCTCCTCATCAAGTGTCCATACCATCTCAGCCTCCCTTCCTGCACTTTCTTTGATATTTCCACCACCTTTGTCGACCCCCTTATGTAGTCATTTCTTATCCGATCCTCTCTTGTCACCCCAGACATCCACCTAAGCATTCTCATTTCTGCCACATCCATCTTCTTCTCCTCTGTCTTCCTCATGCTTGCTGTTTCTGTTCCATACAGCATTGCTGTTCTTACCACTGTCTTATGAAATTTTCCTTTCAATCTCAGTGGTATTCTTTTGTCGCAAAGAACTCCTGAGGCTGCTCTCCAGTTGTTCCAGCCTGCCTGTACCCGATGTTTAACTTCATCTTCCATACCTCCTCCAACATTAACAAATGATCCCAAATACTTAAACTTATCAACTCTCTTTATCTGTTCTCCCCTAAGCTGAATACTTTCTCTATCATCCCCCTCACTGGTGGTACACATATATTCCGTCTTAGATCTACTTATTCTCATTCCTCTGTCCTCCAGTACTTGCCTCCATCTTTCCAATTTCATTTCCAGATCTTCCCTGCTCTCTGCGCACAGAACAATATCATCTGCATACAATATGTTCCATGGTACTGCCTCCCTTACCTCTTCTATTAAAACGTCCATCACTATGTTAAAGATAAATGGGCTCAGAGCTGACCCTTGGTGTAATCCTACTCTCACCTCAAAGCCCTCTGTCTCCCCAGTACTGCTCCTCACTCTAGTAAATACATTACGGTACATCTCTTGTATCAGTCGAACGTACTTTTCTGGCACCCTCCTCTCCCTCAGACTCCTCCACACCTCTTGTCTTGGGACTCGGTCATAAGCCTTTTCAAGGTCAATGAATACCACATGCAGGTCTCTTTGCTTTTCCCGGAATTTCTCCATTAGTTGCCTCAGACAAAATACACCATCTGTTGTTCCCCTACCCTTCATGAATCCCATCTGCTCTTTACCTATTTCTACTTCTTCTCTTAGTCTGGCATCTATCATCCTTTCCAGTATCTTCAAAGTGTGGGACATCAATTTAATACCTCTGTAATCCCCACACTCTTGGACATCTCCTTTCCCTTTGAAGATTGGGATCAATATACTCCCTCGCCACTCATTTGGTATCTTTTCCTGCTCAAAAATCTTTATCATGAGGTCATAAAGTATATCTACTCCTTCATCTCCTAATGCTTTCCATGCCTCCACAGGAATCTTGTCTGGCCCAGTTGCCTTCCCATTCTTCATCTTCCTCAGTGCATTTATTACCTCTTGCCTAGAGAAACTTATTACCATGCCAAAGTTTGCCTGTCCATCCTCTCTTAGTAATCTATTATTTTCTTCATTTAACAGCTGTTCAAAATATTCTTTCCATCTCTTTACAATGTCTTCCTCCTTTCTAAGTACTACACCATCTTGATCTTTAATTTGTTTGATGTGTGTAATATCTTTGGTGCTCTTATTTCTAGTCTTTGATAGCTTGATCATCTTGTTTAATCCTTCCTTTGTCCCCAGCTCATTATACACATCATCATATGCCTTAGCTTTAGCTTGGGCTACTACCTTCTTCACCACCTTGTTTTTCTCTCTGAGCCTCTCTCTGTCATCCCCTGACTGTGACTCTTCCCATCTCTTCTTTGCCTCCTTCTTATCTTTTACAACTTTCTCAATTTCTTCACTCCACCACCAACTCTCCTTTTCTTCCCATATGATACCAGATGTCTCTCCTAGTAACTCCTTTCCATGCCTTCTCATTACTGCTGCATTTCGTGTCCACCATTCTTGAACATCTTCAATTCCTATATCAATATCTTCCAAAACCCTTCTCTTAAACTCTCTCATTTTATCTCCTTCCCTCACTAGTTTGTACCACTTAATTTTCCTTATCCCTTTAGCTTTAGCTTTTCTTTCCCTTTTTAGGCCTAAGTCCATACATAGCAGTCTGTGTTGGGGGGCTACATGGTCACCTGGGATAACCTTGCAGTTCTTGACCTCCACCAGCTTTATCCTTTTATACAGGAAGTAGTCTATCTGGGAGCATCTTCCCCCACTCCTATAAGTTATTAGGTGTTCCCTTTTCTTCTTAAAGAATGTGTTTACTATTGCCATGTCAAATGACACAGCAAAATCCACTACACTCTCTCCTTCTGGGTTTCTCTCCCCAATTCCATGGCCCCCATGCACCCGACCAATTGCCTCATTCTCACTTCCCACGTGGCCATTCAAATCTGCCCCCACTATGACCCTCTCCAGTTCTTCCAGTTCTTGCATTACTCCATCCATGTCTCTCCAGAAATTTCCCTTCTCCTCTTCTGTGCAACCAACTTGAGGTGCATATGCACTTATAATATTCAGAATCTCTCCTCCACAACACATCTTCAATCTGATGATACGGTCATTCTTTCTATGTACCTCTATCACCGCATTCTTCAGCTCACCAGACAGTACTATGCCAACTCCATTCCTACCTTGTTTATTTGCTCCGCTATAATATAGCTTATATCCATCACCCAACTCTTTAGCTTTATTTCCCTTCCATCGTGTTTCCTGCACACACATAGCATCTACTCTCTTTTCCCTCATCAAGTCTGCTACTTCTCTACCTCTCCCAGTCATGGACCCAACATTAAGCTGACATATTCTGAGTCCAAAGTGAGCTCGCTTATTTAGCTGCACCCGCTCCTGATGCAGTAGCTCTCGCCTTATCACAGAGTTAGGGCGATGTCTCTGTGCGTCGTTTACGGAGTACGCCCTAGCATTACCTCTTTCCCTATTTTGGCTCATTCCATTTAAGGTTTTGGCACAGGTTTTTACGGTCGGATGCCCTTCCTGACACCAACCCTCCCTATTTATATATATATATATATATATATATATATATATATATATATATATATATATATATATATATATATATATATATATATATATATACATATATATATATATATATATATATATATATATATATATATATATATATATATATATATAAACTTATATGTATATTTATATATATATATATATATATATATATATATATATATATATATATATATATATATATATATATATATATACAGTAAATATATATATATATATATATATATATATATATATATATATATATATATATATATATATATATATACAGTACATACATATATATATATATATATATATATATATATATATATATATATATATATATATATATATATATATATATACAGTACATACATATATATATATATATATATATATATATATATATATATATACATTTATATATATATATATATATATATATATATATATATATATATATATATATATATATATATATACACACACACACATATATACACATATGTATATGTATGTAAACATATATTTATATTTATTTAAATACATACATATATATATATATATATATATATATATATATATATATATATATATATATATATATATATATATATACAGCGTATATATATGGGTCCTGGTGCTCAGCTGGTAGACCTATAGTCTTCCCCAAACCAGTTATCCTTAGCGCACAGGGGTGGTTAAGTTGCAGATACTATAACTATCAACAAGCCCCAGTCACGCGATCACCAAGCAGGCTACCACAACCCTATATGCCTCTTTGATCGCTGACTGGCCTGTTTTGAACTAGAGCCGGAGATTCTAGCATCAGTTTGTAGGTAATCACTTTTTTTGAGATAGGGAGGGAAAGACGACTTTTTTTTCAGAGTAATGACAAGAAATTAGGAAGGGCGATTAGTTGACGTAAAGGTTACATAAGATATGCTTAAATTTCAACATCTATACAGTACGACGTATGTAATGAAAATGCTCAGTTAATTTCTATTTTTAAAAATGTTGTTTGTTGAAATGTGGCAATTATTTTAGCGTTTGAAATTCGAAACAAAATTAATTTGGGAAACTTGTCAATTACCCATGGCATAAGAATTAATACGCTCCAAATATTGAGGTTTATTGAATATTTCATTTGTTTTTATATGAAGGGTGCGTATTGTTTTCGGAAATATAAAATTCTTATTTTTTATGAAATTTTTTAGTTATTTTGCATTTTCCTACGATCTTTTTTTTTCTAAAATTTCATATTGATTTCACGCATATCTATGATTTTTTGTAAAGCTAATGTTCTTATTAGCCGTTGTGATATTTATTATGATACTAATGTATTTTCTCCTTTTTATATGATATATATATGTATATATATATATATATATATATATATATATATATATATATATATATATATATATATATATATATATATATATATATATATATATGCGTGTTTATGTATACTGTATATATATATATATATATATATATATATATATATATATATATATATATATATATATATATATAGTTTTTATTTTATTTTATTTATTATTACAAGCTTAGCTACAACCGTAGTTGGAAAGGTAGAAAACTATAAACACAAGTACTCCATCAAGTGATAGGAAATGAGGAAATAGACTAACTATATGTGAAATAATGAAATATCAATATTATATATTAAAAATAAGTAACAACATTAAAACATACCTTTCATATATAGGCCATAAAAGGAGACGTATGGCAGCCTGTTCAACATAAAAAAAAAAAAAATCTGTAATTTCCAACACCGTTCCAAACGTCATAGAAATGTGAAGCGAAAGAATAGGAAAAGTTTACTTTTACATATGTATGATTGTGCGCTCACAAGACATGAATCAAAGACTTTTGAAGGAGCCACAATGAGATGCCAATGTTCTTAGAATTGTATTCATTGCGATATTGTTTCTCCAAAGTTCCCAATATTGCATCAACGGATTTTTTTTTTTTTTTGAAACAGTAAGCTCTTACCGGATTAGTTGCGAGTATGATTTTTGTTTAGAGCGTTTAGTAATATATATATATATATATATATATATATATATATATATATATATGTGTGTGTGTGTGTGTGTGTGTGTGTGTGTGTGTGTGTTTGTGTGTGTGTGTATATATATATATATATATATATATATATATATATATATATATATATATATATATATATATATATATATATATATATATGTGTGTGTGTGTGTGTGTGTGTGTGTGTGTTTGTGTATATATATATATATATATATATATATATATATATATATATATATATATATATATATATATATATATATATATATATATATACAGTATGTGTGTGTGTAAGTGTGTGTGTGTCGGTTGTGATATGTTGAAGCCTTTGTATTTGCGAATGACGTTAAAGATGAATATAAAAGAACTGTTGTTTCACATGTTTAATCTGGATGACGTAATGCCCGGATTAAGGTGGACGTGTAGATTTACGTCAGATATTCAGTGACGATCAGTGATGAAGCATTCGATTATTTCTGGAAAATTTTTTTGGGTCCTTCTAGAACAATACCGGCATATTCCATTCTAATGCGGAATTCTACTATTTATTACGGGAATCTAAACAAAAAAAAAAGTAAAAAAAAAAAATAGAGATTAGATCTATCAATAGAATTCTTTGAGTTTATCTGTCTTTAACTAAAGAAACAGCAATGAAAAGGAAAAGATAAAAGATAGCGCTTTATATAAAGAATCTGAAAAGAAAGAGCACTGGAAACTTTGGCAGTAGAAAGAAAGAAACAATTAAATAATCATATACTCCAAGGATCACTAACTACCACCGAGTAATTGTAGGAAAAGGTGGCTAGACGGGTGTTACGAAGCTACTTGAAAGGAGGAGTGATCTTCATAAAAAGCAAAAGAGAAGATGGTTTTACAAAAATAGAGTAGACTGATTGCCTGGCCTTCCGAAAGCAAAACTCAATGGGCATCATCGTGATATGAAAGAAATGTTGATTTCCACGAATACAAATTAAAGCTGCTTCAATTCGCACTTCAAACAGTTTCGTGTCAAATTATAATGCCTGAATTACGGAATAAACAGAAATTTGTACCTTCAAAGATATCTGATCATTTGGATGGGTTAGTATAAGTTTCATTTCGTAGTTTATATGTGATTTA
>NC_090731.1:58843989-58851489 GCF_036898095.1 Palaemon carinicauda
CAAGACATATGTTTTCTTTAATCCCATTAAATCATTCAGGTTTTTGTGAAACTCCCTTATTTTATTAGTTTTTTTACTTTCGCCTTTGTAGAATTTTCTTTTTGTTTTTTCTAACAGGATGTTATAGACATTTCTGGCCTTATTATATAAATTTCTGGTTTGTGAGGATTTGGCTCTTTTCCATCTACCTTCCATCTTACGTCTATGTATTTTTGCCCTTAATAGCTCACTATTATACCATCTAACATTTTTGCGTACAACTATTTGTTTGCTCTTTATGGGACACATGGTATCATAATTTTTCAAAAATTGTCATTATAATTCTTGGTATAACACCCAACACATTCTCTATCTACCATATGTTCACATTGTATGTTCTCACAAGACATTTGCACTACACTAGCTTCAATAAAATTCTCAGCATCAAAATTTTCCCGTTCCCTATAAGTGATCCATTTTTTTCAATACTCCGATACAATTTAAAGTGATGAGTTTACGTGTTTTTGAGATCTCAAAGTCTGGTTCCACTTCAAGGTTTCTTATTAGGTCAGAATCTTTCTCACATATGACCAAGTCGATTGTAAGAACACCTACTGACGTTGATACCAAAACACTGTTTATTAAATTAAACATCTCGAATACTTCCTTAAGTTCTTTAGCCTTATAATCGTTTTCATCATCTCTCCAACAATTAAAGCCTCCACCAATTAATGTATATATAATGTTGTCCACCACACCCACACGAATACTAAATTCTTCAATGAATTTCCTCATATTACTCACTGGTGGTCTGTACAATGATATTATATTCAATACCTTATTGTTTCTTGTCAGTTTTAAATAGATATATTTAAACGTTTCAAATACTATTTCATTCATGATAGAAACTCTAGAGAAGGTTCTCGACACAAAGACACCTACTCCTCCAGTTTTATCCTTTCTTGGTACATGGTAGAAATCATGAGTACACCGCGTCATCTCCTGAATCTTTGAGTTATCCCTAATATTTCTCTGCAACCAAGTCTCAGTTAATAAGCATAAATCTAATTCCATTTCATTAATATGATTTCTAATCTTTATGGTTTTATTCTCCACCGATTGAATATTTATCAGACCACACTTAACCAAAGGGCTAGACTCCATGATTGGTTCTATTTTTCATCCTGGTACGCTCCTCCATATATACTGAACAGTTTTCATCATATGTCTTATGATTTGTATCACTGTAATTCCACATTGAGCAGTTATGACACTTTAACGTATTAACACTACAATCCCTGGTTCGGTGTTCATGGCTACACTTGGCTCATACCTGAGTCTTCCTACAACTATCGGCAGTATGACCAAATTCCTGGCATTTATAACACTGAAATTAATTGTAAGAATTATAAATTTTACAGCATCCTCCATACGTGCTATATACTCTATCGTCCTTTTTACGGAAAACTTCCCTGATAGTTGGACTACACTTAATAATGACATGTGATTTACCGCTATGTCTTGATTTAAACTTCCTGATCAATTTAAAGTCCTCTTCTTTTTCACATATATCTTTCAACCATTCATTCTTCTCCTTTATACTAGCAATTATATCATCTTCATTTTCATCAATATTGCAGACCTTGATCTTCGGTTTAAGTAGATCCTTTTTAACCACTTCTACCTTAATGTCTTTCTTTACCTCTTCTAAGTCATTTTTAGCCTTTTTTAACCAAACTTTATTTGCAAAATTAACTACCAAGTGGCCTTGTTTAGAGGTTTTGACCTGTTCATATTTTCCTCCTTAGATTTTATGACCAATGTATTCTCTTGACTTCAGCTTACTTGCATATGTGGTCTTGGTCACATTCTCTTGTTCGTTTTCCGTAAATTTCTCTTTCAGCTCAACAATTTCATGACATATATTGGTGTATTGAGCAGTTATCATATCCATAAAATCTGACATCTGTGGTTGTACATTTACCATCATCTCTTCCATGCTGATGCATAGTTTCGTCATGTTTTCCCATGATTGCCTGACCCATGAACCATTGGGATTTGCAATATCAACACATCTTGAACATTTATAACGATGTTCCTGCTTTCAAAAACCACACTTGTGATATCTTCTGAATTTGAGCAAGTTACTTCATTGTGGTACCATCTTCGGCATTCATTCCATTGTATCCCAACTTCGACAAAGTTCTAACAATACCCACACCTGCCCTCATTGCACCCGTCATCACATTCGTCATCAGCGACGTTCATCTGTATGTTACCTTCTGCCATTTTCTTTCCCTTTTTCCCTTGGAGTACCGTGTCAATTTCGGTCATAAATATATCAAGATCTGTCACGGGACTAAATTTTACTTTTCATTTTCTAAAGATGGGCATATTGAATCTTTTTTCAATGACTTTTCAAGTAGCCCCACCCCAACACAAAAATGCTGGGTCAGGCCTTTCGCCACAGTCCTCACATACAAAAGAAACCACTGACTTTTAACACTCAATTTCACTACTATCAACACTATCAAACACCGACAAAAGTTATTTTCATAGGATTAACAACGAGACACACAATGATTCCCGCCTTAAGCCAGTTTTGATAGAGAGCTTTAACACACACGTCCACACCCGCGGACAACACATGTGCTTAGAGTACCAATTATATTTTAAAGTTCATTTTTTGCGGGGAACACATATGTTTCAGCATTTTTTTCTATCATTTTAAATACTGTATACATAATAAAATACAGTTGTACAAATATCCTTGATAAAATTTCTAGCTCGGCCCCATTCGACTACAAAGGGAGAGCTGTAGAGAGTTCTGTATCATTCGGGGAACTATTATGTGAGTTTGAGAAGTAAAACTTTGCTGTTTTTAGGTTTGACCTCCCCAAACAGTTTGGCTCTAAAAAAGAATACTCACAATGTTTTCAAATGCTTTGAATCCCCTATAAAATAAATAGCCAACTCATCAGTGTTATTCTTTGAAGTTTACATGAATCAGTTTTTGGTCATTCAAAATTGTTAATCCGTCAGTGGCAGAAGTAGCAATAATAATAGAAATAATGGGAATTGAAATCGTGTTGTGGGGCATTTGGAAATCTTAACGCCCATGCTAATAACAAAAACCTTTGCTTCTCCCTTTGTACTGACGTCAAGAGAGGTAAAAATGAAGGAATAATGAAATGACAGTGACGAATAAAAGAGAGAGAGAGAGAGAGAGAGAGAGAGAGAGAGAGAGAGAGAGAGAGAGAGAGAGAGAGAGATATTTGGTATTATTATTATTATTATTATTATTATTATTATTATTATTATTATTATTATTAACAACAATCAAAATGTAGATATATTCGGAGACAGCAATGTATAGGATAATGATTGTATAAACAATAAGCCGAAGTTTTTAATTCATTCATCTTTGATAACCGAAGAACACTGTTGAAAAAAAAAGGTAGTCCTTTGTCTGAGAACAATACTCCAGACAAGAGAGAATGTGGCTGTTGTAAATCCGGAGGAATTGGTGGTATAGAGGAATATGTCATTTGAAGAATATCTTCTCTTAAAAGATCTATTTTTATGTGACTGCAAGTTCTTGACACAATAGTTTTTAACGTTTTAATTGTCATTGATTTTTTTTTTTTTGATAGATAGTATACTGTAGATATAAAAGCACTCTTGTACATGAGCATGATGCTCTCATAAGTTATAAATGTTTGTGGAATGATTTACTCTAGGCTCCATGTAATAACATGAAAAACCCTTGAATTTTTACAAAATTATTTCGATGTGTGTTTTGGAGTCAGCTGAATTCATATAATTTATTTTTTTGTGTAAATTGAAAATATGATATTAAAATGATAGCCTTTATAACAGATTAGTTAATGGATGAAGTTTTTAAATCTAGGTATTATTCAATGTAGTAGGAATTGAGGCCCGTTTTTCCTTAACAGCAATTAGCAATCCCTGCTCTATACGAAAATGTCATATATTATATCTAACGTCATATGGCATTATAGGCTTCTTCGTACACCATTATATTTTGTGACCAAGTCTTTCGTTACCCCAATATTGTTACGAAAATTTTCACAAATATCGCGCAGTGATAAACATGGGGCTGAAATCTTGATCATATAGAGGCACTGTTAGGTGAGTCTCTCAGAATTCCAAAATTGAAAACTGTATCAATTTCTGTAAAATAAAAATCCTCCTTCTCTCTTAAATTTAGTAGAAAGTTCTCTAAAAAGGTAAATGATATTCTGCATTATCATAACTATTCGTTTTCTATACTAATAATACCTGTATTATCATTGTTTTTCTTTCATTATGAAATAATTACAGGAATATAATTCCGTAAGTAGCAACTTTGAACTGAACTTTATTAAATTTCTGATCAAATGTCCTGTACAGTAATAGTGAGTGCATGATGCCATTTTACAATCATTTGACTCCCCCCAAAAATACTTATATTTCAACAATGAATTGCAGTGAAAATTATACAATAATTGCATTATAATTTTTTGTTGAGAATATTTCCGAAGTATTGTACACTTCTTATGGTATTTTGTGACTACAAGCAATAACTAAAAACATCAAGCTTATAGGAAAATTTTACTTTTATATTAAATAACAATAATAAAAATCAAAGATTGAATAAAAAGAAAAGAATATTGTTAATTAGATTTTGAATTGATCAAAATTCGTCTTTTTTTCAGACCATTCATGAAAAGATTTCTTTTTCTCTAAATAGCTTGAAAACTAATAAACTTCTCAGAGGGTATCCTTAAAATTAGTCCCTTGCTATATGCTGTAACCAACGAAGGCTCTCTTTCTTCGAGCAATCTTCGACTTTCATCAGCAGCAAAAAAAGAAGAAAAAAATCTGAGAGAGCTCTACGGCACACCAATCGAGTATTTAGGCTAACTGTATGACAAAAGGAAGATGAATAATCTTATCACTTTATGAAATAGCTTCTGGTCGGCCAAGGATTGGAACCCGAACCAATTTGAAACTTGGTTACAGTGATTCGTCTTTACTTACCAGGCCTGTTTGGTAAAGGCGTGTCACCGTAACCTCATTTTCGACTTGGTCTGTGTTTGAATCCTTGCCGGCCAGAAGCTATTATGATAAAGTTAATTCATCCTTGGGTCTCTGATTCCGAATCAGAGCGAATTTGATATTAAGAGGTATTAAACACAGTGACAAGGTGTTGCCATATTCTATCATAACAAAAACTCCTCTTCTTTCCC
The DNA here is from genome assembly GCF_036898095.1 of Palaemon carinicauda. Lineage (NCBI taxonomy): Eukaryota > Metazoa > Arthropoda > Malacostraca > Decapoda > Palaemonidae > Palaemon > Palaemon carinicauda. Next base: position 58,849,221 of record NC_090731.1, read on the forward strand.
CCATTCAATCTTCATTCTTAACTACATTTTGCCTATCCTGTCATTTGCCATTGAGTTCAATATCCAACTCATTAAGCTGGATTAATTGGAAGATAAATCCTGTTTTATTTATGTAGGGTAGATCTAGCATACATTTTCTAGATCATCTTTTGGAATTTGAAACTCAATGTAAAATATTGAAATAAAAAAAAAAAAAGGTGTTACTGTCTGAGATATATGTCGAACTTATTTTTTTTTTAATAATAATAATAATAATAATAATAATAATAATAATAATAATAATAATAATAATAATAATAATAATAATAAAGAGGAGGAGGAGGAAGAATTGAATGTTCTCATTACATATTCCAAGATATGATAGAATTAATCACCTAGCATAAATACAATGAAACATAAAAACCAATAAACCAGACATATAAACGTCATAAAAGTGTTCAATTTGATTAGGCGACTCAATAAACTGATAATTTGCGGACGGCTGTTAACCACGTTATCATTTACTGAATATTAAACGATCGCAATTTTGATTTGGAAAGGACATTGATCAAATCAGTAGTTCCGTGAAAACAAGCTTTTCAAACAGGAGACACGTTTGATTTTATCTCCCAATTGCGTTGGTTCTGAAAAAATATAAGTATCCAAAATCCTACGCATTAAATATCCAGCTGGAATCATTTTTTGTATTATTGGAAATATTTACTGACTGTGATTGTAAGAGATACCATTCGAGATTTTGAAATGATTGACTTAGTATATATACATATATACAGCATATTCATATATATATATATATATATATATATATATATATATATATATATATATATATATATATATATATATATATATATATGTGTGTGTGTGTGTGTGTGTGTGTATATATATATACACACATACACACACACACACACACACACACACACATATATATATATATATATATATATATATATATATATATATATATATATATATATATATATATATATATATATATATATATATATATATATATATATATATATATATGGTGAAGGACTATGAGGCATGAAGTAGGCGATGCTGAATGTAAAAGTATCGAATTAAAAGCTCAAGATAGAGAGAGCTGGTACAATTTAACTAAGGTCCTTTGCGTAAATAGGTTTTCAATAAGCTCAGGTCCATAGTATTTGCTTGCAAATGTTTACACTCTTTATTTTACTTTGATTTAAAATGACTTTCTTTTCCAAATCTGGCTTCTCGGCCCCATGTATTCTAGCTCCTTTTCCTATTTTGTTGTGTATTCTTTTAGCTATAGTTTCATTTATCATTATCGGTTAATCTACTGGATATTGTTTCTCAATCACTCTCCTAAAATTCAACTTTTTCCAAAAGTTAGTGATAACCCTGGATTATTGTCCATACATCTTTAATTCTGTCCATACATCTTTAATTCTGTCCATACATCTTTAATTCTGTCCATACATCTTTAATTTTGTTACAGAAACTTTTAGAGGAAAGATAGATAATTAAATGTAATTTCAGTGACCGCCTGATACGTCGATTATGCAGGGGATATAGTACATAATTCCCAAGATCTAATCAGCATATTGACTAAAATGGGCATACTTTATGTTCCATGGTACTAAATTGTCTAAATTGTGTATGAGCCATGTTTCGTTGGATATTCTCATTAATCGTAATATATAATACTTGTCTACTATTCTCTCAAAATAGATTTTCACTTATTTTTTGAGGAGTCTTACGGAGAAACTATATATTCCCACAAAAGAGATGTTTTAGGAACGTACAGCTGAGGTGTTATTGAGGGTATAAATAGATATTACAAGAGGCACAATAGTATTATGTAATAATGTGTTAATTCATTCATGTTTTTTGTTGTTGTTTTATGTTAATGGATGCTCATATATGTTAACTTTTCAAACACAAAAATTATTATTATTATTATTATTATTATTATTATTATTATTATTATTATTATTATTATTATTATTATTATTATCATTATTATTATTATTATTATTATTATTATTATTATTATTATTATTATTATTTATGTCATTGTTATTGTTATTATTATTATTATTATTATTATTATTATTATTATTATTATTATTATTATTATTATTATTATTATTATTATTATTATTATTATTAGCTACGCTACTCTTCTTTATGGAAAAGCAGGATGCTATAAGTTTAAGGGTTCCAACAGGGGAAAATAACCCAGTAAGGAGAGGAAATAAGGAAAACGATGGAAACGTGC
>NC_090731.1:58861489-58863989 GCF_036898095.1 Palaemon carinicauda
ACTGATCTTGAGTAATGACAAGAAATACAGAAGTGCATTTTGATGACGCCAAGGTTGCACGAGTTATGCTTAAGTTTCAACATCTGTATAGTAGGGCGCATGTAATGAAACGGGCAATTAATTTCCTATGGAAAAAGATTTTGCTCGTGGAAGTGTAAAACACGTAATTAACTTCTTATATTGTTTTCGAAACATTTCCTTCGTTATATGAAGGGTGCTTATTGTTCTCAAAATATTTCAATTGATATATGAAAGGTGCTTATTGTTCTTGACATATTTCCTTCGTTATATGAAGGGTGCTTATTGTTCTCGAAATATTTCCTTCGTTATATGAAAAGTACTTATTGTTCTCGAAATATTTCATTCGAAATATGAAGGGTGCTTATGTTCTGGAAATATTTCAATCGATATATAAAGGGGGCTTATTGTTCTTGAATTATTTTCTTCGTTATATGAAGGGTGCTTATTGTTCTCAAAATATTTCATTCATTATATGAAAGGTGCTTATTGTTCTCGAAATATTTCCTTTGTTATATAAAGGATGCTTATTGTTCTCGAAATATTTCATTCGATATATGAAGGGCGCTTATATTCTCGAAATATTCAATTCATTATATAAAGGGTGCTTATTGTTCTCGAAATATTTCCCTCGTCATATGAAGGGTACTTATTGTTCTCGAAATATTTCATTTGTTATATGAGGGGTGCTTATTGTTCTCGAAATATTTCATTCATTATATAAAGGGTGCTTATTGTTCTTGAAATATTTCCTTCGTTATATGAAGGGTACTTATTGTTCTCGAAATGTTTCATTCGTTATATGAAGGGTGCTTATTGTTCTCGAAATATTCTATTCGATATATGAAGGGTGCTTATGTTCTCGAAATATTTCAATAGATATATGAAAGGTGCTTATTTTCTCGAAATATTCTATTCGATATATGAAGGGTGCTTATTGTTCTAAAATTTTACATTCGTTATATGAAGGGTTCTTTTTGTTCTCGAAATATTTCATTCGATATATGAAGGGTGCTTATTGTTCTCGAAATATTTCATTCGATACATGAAGGGTTCTTTTTGTTCTCGAAATATTTCATTCGATATAGGAAGGGTTCTTTTTGTTCTCGAAATATTTCATTCGATATATGAAGGGTGCTTATTTTTCTCGAAATATTTAATTCGTTATATGAAAGGTGCTTATTGTTTTCGACAAATTTCATTTGTTATATGAAGGGTGCTTATTATTCTCGAAATATTTCCTTCGTTTTATGGAGGGTGCTTATTGTTCTCGAAATACTTCATTTGTTATATGAGGGGTGCTTATTGTTCTCGAAATATTTCATTCATTATATAAAGGGTGCTTATTGTTCTCTAATTATTTCATTCGTTATATGAAGGGTACTTATTGTTCTCGAAATATTTCATTCGTTATATGAAGGGTGCTTATTATTCTTGAAATATTCCACTTGATATGTGAAGGGTGCTTATTGTTCTCAAAATGTTACATTTGATTTATAAAGGGTGCTTATTGTTCTCGAAATATTTTTTTCGTTATATAAAGGGTGCTTATTTTTCTCAAAATATTTCCTTCGTTATATGAAGGGTGCTTATTGTTCTCGAAATATTTCCTTCGTTATATGAAAGGTGCTTATTGTTCTTGAAATATTTCATTGATTATATAAAGGGTGCTTATTGTTCTTGAAATATTTCCTTCGTTATATGAAGGGTGCTTATTGTTCTCGAAATATTTCATTGATTATATAAAGGGTGCTTATTGTTCTTGAAATATTTCCTTCGTTATATGAAGGGTGCTTATTGTTCTCGAAATATTTCCTTCGTTATATGAAGGTTGCTTATTGTTCTCGAAATATTTCCTTCGTTATATGAAAGGTGCTTATTGTTCTCGAAATATTTCATTGATTATATAAAGGGTGCTTATTGTTCTTGAAATATTTCCTTAGTTATATGAAGGGTGCTTATTGTTCTCGAAATATTTTCTTCGTTATATGAAGGGTGCTTATTGTTCTCGAAATATTTAATTCGTTATATGAAGGGTGCTTATTGTTCTCTAATTATTTCAATCGTTATATGAAGGGTGCTTATTATTTTCGAAATATTTCCTTCGTTATATGAAGGGTGCTTATTGTTCTCGAAATATTTAATTCGTTATATGAAGGGTGCTTATTATTTTCGAAAATATATTGAATGTTTAATCCGTTATATGAAGGGTACTTATTATTTTTAAAAATATATTGAATATTTCATTCGTTATATGAAGGGTGCTTATTATTTTCGAAAATATTTAATTTTCCTTATATGCCATGATTATTTTTATCACCATCACTAGCTAAACTACAATCCTTGTTGGAAAAGCAGGATGTTATAAGTTCAAAACGGCTCAAACAAGGAAAATGAAAAAGTAAATATATGAACTCTACTAGAAGAAATGAAATATTAAAATAAAGTATTCTAGGAAGAGCAACAGCATTTAAACAGGTTT
>NC_090731.1:58868989-58878989 GCF_036898095.1 Palaemon carinicauda
ACAAGAAATACGGAGAAAACTGTGTCACAGAGTGAGGTGTTATATTATACGCAAATACTAAACTCTGCAAATACAATGGCCATTTGTTCCTCTTCTCCTCCTCCAAACTTCTCAGTAGACCGTACAGAGTTCTATTCATTCTTTCCACTTGACCATTTCCTTCAGGGTGATATGGAGAAGTGCGTGATTTCTTTACATTGAACCTTTTACAGATTTCCTTAATTTCTAAATTTCGAAATTTCTCCCCTGGTCAGTATGAAGCTGTTGAGGAATTCCATATTTATAAAAGAGCTCTTCGACCAATATTTTAGCCACTGTTGTCGCTTTTTGATCCTTCGTTGGATATGCCCATACGTATTTGCTAAACAGGTCACTTAAAACTAAAATATGCTCCTTTCCAGAGGTTGATCTTTCCACGGAACAAAAATCTATCGCCACAATTTCCATGGGCTGAGAAGTTTCCACATGAACAGGAATGGTATTTCTATATGGAATTTCATCTTTTGCCCTTAAACAAGTATCACAATTTCTAATGAAATCCGTTACAAATCCCCTCATGTTAGGCCAATAAACCCTAGAGTTCAGTAATTTATAAGTTCTATCAATACCCTGATGCACTAGTTTATCATGAGTTTCGACTAAACACTTACTTCTTAAAAGAACAGGAACGGCTAATCTATAAATTATGTTATCTAATTGATCCACATGAGTCTTATAAAGAATATCATTTCTTATCACAAGACTTTCTTTATCCCTTTTCCACGTAACTAATTCAGGTTTAAAATTAATGTTTTCTAACTCAATATTTTCTCCTTCTAACCATTTCCTTACAATCTTTAAAACTGGACAAGCTTTCTGTTTATTAACAACGTCCTCCCACTCTAAAATCTGATGTCTACTTATGGCACAAACAAAATTTGTGTCCTCCTGAGGAGCTACCCATACTTCTTCGTCTTCATTCATCACCATCTCTCTAGGCTTGCGTGAGAGAATGTCGGCTTTAACATTTTGTTTTCCTGGTCTGAGTTTAAGTTCAATGTCAAATACCGACAAATCTGCCACCCATTTTTGTTCTGTGTGATCAAGTTTTGCTGTGCTGAGATTGCTCAAAGGGGCATTGTCAGTATACACTATGCACTTTGTGCCAATAAGATAATTTTTAATTTTTTCAGTAACAGCCCACTTCAAAGCACACAATTCTAGTTTCCTCAAACTATAGTTCTTCATGTTTCTTTCGTGTGGTTTCAGTGACCTACTTGCATAAGCTACAGGATGCAGCTTATCCTCCTTATATTGGGACAAAACAGCACCAAGTCCATCGTAACTAGCGTCTATTTCTAACGTACACACTTTCCCAAACTCTATCCCTTTCAGTACTGGGGCAGCTATCAATTTTTCTATCAATGTCTGGAAGGCCATTTCCGCATCTTCTGTCCATTTATCCTTAATACTTTGACTGTATTTCTTCTTTTCTCCGTTCAATAACTCATTGAGTGGCTTGGCAATTATGGCAAAATTTTTAATAAATCTTCTATAAAATGTTGCAAATCCCAGGAAAGCTCGCACTTCCTTTATAGTTTCTGGCCTCTTCCAGTTCTTCACTGCTTCAATCTTACTTAGATCAGGTCCTATTCCTTGATTACTAATGCTAAATCCTAGGTAACTTACACATGTCTGCAACAAATGACATTTCTTTGGCTTAAATTTCATCCCATAAGACTTTATGCGCTCTAGCAATGCATCCAATCTTAATAAGTGGTCGTCAATGGTCTTCGAAAATAATATCATGTCATCCAAATAAATGACTAAAAATTCAAAAAACATATCCACCAAAATATTTTCCATGCATCATTGAAAGGTTGCTGGGCTGTTTGTCAGACCCATTGGACACCTGCGATACTGCAAGTGTCCCCATGGTACAGAAAATGCAGTTTTCTCTCTATCTTCTTTCCTTAACAGAACTTGATGATAGCCCTGCGCAAGGTCAAAAGTCGAAAAGTATTTGGCCCCTTCCAATGAATCCAGACACTCCGCTACTCTAGAAAGAGGAAATGCATCCTTAAAAGTTTTTTCATTCAATTTCCTATAATCAATGCACAACCTTAGGCCTCCCCCCTTCTTCCTCACCAGGACTATAGGTGCTGCATAAGGACTTGCACTTTCTTCAATTACACCCCGTTTCTTTAAGTCATCAAGCAACTGTTTGGCCTCAGGGATTAAGGGGGGTGCTATTCTTCTATACGGTAATTTGATAGGTTTCCCACAGGACAATATAATGGAATGTTCCCATCCCTTTATCAAACCTAGGTCCGAATCATTTAGCTCAAAACAGTCCTTATATTTGTAGAGTATCTTATCAAGTCTTAACAAATCCGATTTACTTAAGTTACTTTCATCAACATTGACTCCCAACTTCCGTCTGTGGTTTTGAAGTTCTGTCTCTGATAGTTTTTCAGTATTCTCATTATCATTATCCTCCATAAACTCCCTGATGCCAAGTTGCACCGTGGCCAATATACTGCCTGCTTCAATGCTAACATTATCTTTAGACCAATTAGCCACACAGACATATCCAACACCCCATTCACATATAGAAAAACTGGGCAAGACCTGAACACCCGGAGGCAACATATTTTTACTCTCGTCTGCTATTTTCTCTAAAACTACATACTCCTTTGGCACTTCCTTTAGGCTATCAATGTATACCTTAATTAGTTTCCTGCTACCTGACGGAACATTTCTATTCTGTTGTCTTAAGCAACTAGCATATCCTAAATCCTCCCTTTGCCAAACCTGCATAGTTTGACCAACTAGTCTCATACAGCAATCCAAAACTGGACCATATTCAGCTTTTAATCCCTCTTTCTCTGATGCCATCACGTTAACATTTTTGGTGACTACCCATTTTTCGAACAGCAAAGACAAAACATTCATGCCCACAAGGCACTCTTGGTCAGTGTTCTTGCCAAGACCCTTCCTTCCTTTCTCAGCTCTCTTGACATAGAAAACACAGCTGTTCTGTTCCATTCCACTTACTTCCACATCAACAACGACATGACCTATTATATTAATTTCATTACCACTCAGGTCACATAGGTAGTCACTAGTATTATACAATGTCACCCCTTTTTGTTTTAGATTCCCCAAATACCAATTTTCCGACAACAAACTACAGTTTGCCCCAGAATCCCTAAGTCCCACAGCTTTCTTTCCCTCTATGCTGAGTGTCAGTTTCATAGTGTCTCCTCTCTTATTTAAACATTCACTTGGCCGGACGTTCAAGTTAACGCCCGGCCTCACAAGTTTTCCTGGGTATTATCCCCGGCCTGCAATGACATCTCCCTCACAACTTTATCTCCTCTTGCATTACTTAACCCTCTGTTCTTACTAGAGTATAGATTACACTTATAAAATGGATGACCATCTTCCCCAGAAGACCAACAAGTACCCGTAAACTGATTTTCCAAAACATGTTTATTTTGCGTTCTGTTTTTACCTAGCCTTCCCTTATACTGGTGTCCTTCCCCCTGATCCTGCACTATATTGTCTTTAGCAAACCCTCCATTTTTGCACTGGTATGATACATGACCCTGATCCCCACAGGTCCAACAATTAATTACTTTATCATCTCTCCCCCTGCTATTCAAATGGATGTCAGAGACATTACCAAATTCTTTCATAACCTTCATTCTATCTTGCACAAATCTACCAGTATCTTCTAATTGGTCTATGACTCCGTTTTCAATCTTATCCTTTAGATCACAGGCAATTTTCCTGTCCCTCAAACCTTTTTCAAAAATCATACATTTCCTGATTTCCCTCTCTTTAGAGCAGACTGCTTTGCCCTCGGCTTCTTCTTCCAAGTCAATTATTCTGTCTAAATACTCCCAAACACCTTCTTGTATTCCCTGTTGTGCACACCACAGTTCTTTCCTTCTCTCTAGATCATCTTTATTATCTGCATACGCTTCTAGTAGCTTAGTCTCCATTTCCTCCAACGTTTTCGGCTTAGCATGGCGTATTCTTCTGCTAGCAGGCTCTATCAAACTAACTTTAACATAGTCTACGGCATCAGTGCCTGCTAGGTTAAGCTGATTGGTACATAATTTTGCCTGTTCAAACCATCTCTTGATTTCTTTCCTACCACTGTTCCTCCCACTCATTTTTTCGAGCTGTGGAGGTTTTTTTACTATTGAACGAGCATTATTACATGCGTAATTTCAGGTCCCTCTCCTACACACCCTATCCAACTCATCTTCTATCAAGGCGAATCTGTTTTGCCACCAACGATTCATTCTATCCAACCTATCTTCCCATTCTTTGTTATTATTTGCTAAAAGACGACCCAGCTCTTTAGCAACATCCCTTTTAAAAAATGGCTTCTGGTTTTCCACAGTGAAATCTTCTATACTATCTCCAACCCTTTTAACCCTTAAATTGGTTTTCTTAATTTCATTCACCAAACTTTTCTGGTTCTCTTTTAATGCATTTACTAACTCCCCTACTCTGCTAAAAGCATTCACGTTTTCGCAGTGGTTAAAATCCACCACTTTCTGAATATTTACGACTTCCGACCACAATTTTTCCACGTCCTTTTCCCAATGCTTTTCATCATTATCACCACTTTTATCAACAAAAGTACCTGCTCCTAAATCTAAATTATTGCAACCCCCTCCATTATTGTCATTCCTCACTACGATACTCACTTCTTCATTAACTAGATCCTTATCCCTAACCACACCACGTGTTTCTGCTAACAAATCTTGATCACTACCACGTTCCATCATTTCATCATCACCTGCGCCTGTCTCTGTTCCCATAATATAGTCACAAACGTCACTTTCATCACTTACACTGCCTTGCCCCACTTTATTCCCACTGGCACTGTACATAAACTCCAACAAATATCTTACCTTGCAATTGCACTCCAGTCCAGTAGTAAATATCCCCAGGAACGTGCTGGTAACCCACTGGGTTGAAGATTGTCGTGGTGAACGCTCTGCTACCAAATATAGCAATCCAAAAGGAATATGCAACTCACAGCAACAATTCTTCTTTCATTTTATTGTATACGTAGACAAAACCTTCAACCCTACAAACAGAAACAAATGCTCAATCAGACATTACCAATAACCAACATATTCGAAACACAATTAACAAACAAATAACATTAGTTACGTTACAGTAACAAACAATTAACGGCAAATAAACAAGATTAGTTACGTTACAGTAACAAACAAATAAAGGACAAATAACAACATACCAGTTATGTTACAGAGAATGCTCAGCGTATATGTAAGCCTACGTTGTTCAGTAGCTATATAATGAGCCTACTCAAAAGTCCGGCAAATTTCAGGTCTGTCATCTAATTTACATTTCTAAAGATAGTATATATTAAACAGTGAATGGGTAGTTCCTCCGGTTAACAGGTCCGTGAAGGCAGTTCCGTTCATGCATATCTATTTGGCCGTTCGTCCTCATTTGCTGTCTCGTTAACTGTTGTTATTGGTAACTAGTGCTGTGAAAGATAAAAGACACTTGGCGGAGAACATACAGTGCTATATATATATATATATATATATATATATATATATATATATATATATATATATATATATATATATATATATATATATATATATATATATATATATATGAAATTTGAAAAAATAAAAACAGACCATCGGGAATATTGATGAAGGAGGAAGCCTCATTTACATTTCAATCAGATTCAAAGTTTTAGATGTCAAAGGAAGAAGAAAACTGTTTGTTAAAGATCTGGAACTTGGCAAAGTTACGGAATCTCCATCGCGGTTTGGTTTCGAGATCTGATGAATTATTAATCTGATAATAATTGCGAAAAATAAAGGAAGGGGAACAAAGGGATTTTTATTGTTATAGTTTATTTTATATTATCTATAAAAGTATCAATAATTTTACGTTATCACATTAATAACACACTCAACTATTAAAATTTTGGTGGTATTACCAAACACCTTTTTTCCACTCCTATAATTAGAATATTTGTATTATTTTCTGTATAATATTTGTACGCCACCATATTTTAATGGTTAACTCCATGAGGGTTCTGCTACACTTGAACTACCACAGCCCTCAACATCGTTAGGAAAGACTTATCTCTAGAGTTATTATGTACATTGAAGCAAGAAGGCTCTGGTGTGACCAATTCACTAGCGTAATTCAATTGCAAAAGTACAATGCAAGCCTTTTTCGAAATACTTAATAATCGTTAAAGTATATTTCACCATGAGGTTCTGAATATAGAATATCATTAATATGTTTTTTTCTAAATATTGTTAATTTATATACAAATCTGTATGTTTATATAAAAAAAACTGTAAATAAATTCTTCAATTCATATAACATGAAATTTGGAACCTAAGGGTTGTGGTGACCTATTGGAAAAGTCCCTACCTGGAGATTTGCTGGACTGGGGTTCGAGACACAATAAATGTCGATAATTTCTTTAAGTTTCTGTAAACTCACCGTCCTTGTGAGCTATAGGGGAGCCTACTATGCATTTCTTGGCCGTGTCCAATTGATTTTCGCTAATAAAATCCTACCAAAACATCGGATATGGGTCACATGTTGGAAATAGGTTTTTGAAGCCACAGCCTAATTGGCAAAAATATACAATAATGTATGATGTGAATAATAAAGGCACTTACCAGATTAAATGTAGAAATTGAGAGGGTAACTTGACTAAATTTAGACGCACCCAGAGAGAGACTATGTAGACGTCATTACTGAAGGCCCTCCCACTCATTGATACTCTATTGCTGTATGACGTGGTTACTATGCACTCCGGTCGTAAAGCCACTTTATGATTAAAGACACACAAACAGCTACTCTATACACTTCTTCTCTCTCTCTCTCTCTCTCTCTCTCTCTCTTTATATATATGTGTATATATATATATATATATATATATATATATATATATATATATATATATATATATATATATATATATATATATATATATATATATATATATATATATAAGGAGATCAGTAGAATAGGTAAATTGTTAAATATGGAAATATGGTTGATGAAGCTAGTCATTGAGATAGTTTGCAGTCAAGAAAAAATCTGTCATCTCTTATTTTTAAATATCATTTTTTTTTCCAAACTCGTCATTCAAGTAAGACCGCTATGAAATTTAATTTACGCTTCCTGTCAGAATCATTTGGTGTTCGTGCATGATCTGTTATCGACTTACCTGATAATATTAATTATATGACGCATGCGGTTCTTTTCTTTATTGCTTACTGCAAAAACACTCAGCACGAAAGCAGTCTTGCAGCCACGAGGACAATTTGCCAGGTCTGTCATAAGTGAAGCTTCAGACAGCAATCACGTGGAACAGATTGGCTTTCACATGTGAATGGTCAGCTGTCCTCCGCCTGTTATCGGCGTGTATACTATTGTGAATGGAACGTTTACTGGGTATTACGTCTGATGTCATAGTTCACGTCACAACTAGCCTCTCTCTGGGTGCGTCTAAATTTAGCTAAGATACCCTTTCAGTCTCTTATATTTACTCCGGTAAGTGCCTTTATTATTCACATTAGACAATACTTCATATTTTTGCCAATTAGGCTGTGGCTTCAAATACCTATTTCCAAAATGTGACCCATATCCGATGTTTTGGTAGGATTTTAACAACGAAAATCAATTGGACACGGCCCTGAAATGCATAGTAGATGTCTAATAACCATGAGTTCTGCTTACTGATCTGGTGTGAACGTTTTGTTAATCGTCTGTCATTCCCGACATATTTAATGTAGGCGAAGTCTTGATATCATGCTTTATACTTGAAGTAGACTCGGCAAACGTAACAAAGAATACTCTGCACAGCTGACTTGAAAGTTTACTCCATCGTCATGATGTTATTACGTTGCAGCATTCCACAGTAAGCTCTATAAACTTTCCTCGATGGTTTTAGGTTATAGAAACCGACAGTATTATAGCATAAACTTTCCTGATACAAAGACAATTCAAATCGGACGTTCTGCTACCAAATGATCAGCATGTGTTCAAGAGACGTTAGCTGTTCAACGGTTTATTAACAATTGAAAAAACGTTCACACCAGTTTGTTAAACAGAACTAATGGTTGACATCTTAAGATAACTATCAATTTACAAAACTGTTACAAGGGTAAAGTTCAATTTATATATCAAAGTAGATTTTGGTGGGAAACGTATATGCATCAGTAATTTTTATGTCATTCCAACTACTAAATACAAATATCCTTGATAAACTTTCTAGCTCAATCCCATTCGACTACGAATTGAGAGCTAAAGAGATTTCTGGTCTTTCGGGGAACAATCATGTGAGATTGAGGTGGAAAGCTTTCCTGTTTTCAGGATTGACATCCTCAATCAGTTTTGCTCTAAAAAAGAATACGCATAATGTTTTCCAATTCTTTGAAACCCCGTTCAAATAGAAAACAAACTCATTACTTTTACTCTTTGAATTTTACATGAATCAATTTTTGATCATTTCAAAGTGTTGATCCGTCAATGCCAGAAGTAGCAATAATAATAGAAATAATGGAAATTTCAACGGCCATGCTAATGAAAAAAAACTTTGTTTCTCCCTTCATACTGACGTCAAGAAGGGTAAAAATGAAGAAAAGAAACTTTATACATACATATAGAGTATATATATATATATGAAGAGAGAGAGAGAGAGAGAGAGAGAGAGAGAGAGAGAGAGAGAGAGAGAGAGAGAGAGAGATATTTCCTGTTACTATCATCAGAGAGTGAATGATGGTTGCAAAGTGTTGGGGGCAGTTAAGGGAGTAGTAAAAAATAGAGGGTTGGGCATGAATGTAAAGAGAGTTCTATATGAGAAAGTGATTGTACCAACTGTGATGTATGGATCGGAGTTGTGGGGAATGAAAGTGATAGAGAGACAGAAATTAAATGTGTTTGAGATGAAGTGTCTAAGGAGTATGGCTGGTGTATCTCGAGTAGATAGGGTTAGGAACGAAGTGGTGAAGGAGAGAACGGGTGTAAGAAATGAGTTAGCGGCTAGAGTGGATATGAATGTGTTGAGGTGGTTTGGCCATGTTGAGAGAATGGAAAATGGCTGTCTGCTAAAGAAGGTGATGAATGCAAGAGTTGATGGGAGAAGTACAAGAGGAAGGCCAAGGTTTGGGTGGATGGATGGTGTGAAGAAAGCTCTGGGTGATAGGAGGATAGATGTGAGAGAGGCAAGAGAGCGTGCTAGAAATAGGAATTAATGGCGAGCGATTGTGACGCAGTTCCGGTAGGCCCTGCGGCTTCCTCCGGTGCCTTAGATGACCGCAGAGGTAGCAGCAGTAGGGGATTCAGCATTATGAAGCTTCATCTATGGTGGATAATGTGGGAGGTTGGGCTGTGGCACCCTAGCAGTACCAGCTAAACTCGGTTGAGTCCCTGGTTAGGCTGGAGCAACGTAGAGAGTAGAGGTCCCCTTTTTTGTTTTGTTTCATTTGTTGATGTCGGCTACCCCCCAAAATTGGGGGAAGTGCCTTTGGTATATGTATGTATATGTATCATCAGCATTATTATTATTATTATTATTATTATTATTATTATTATTATTATTATTATTATTATTATTATTATCATTATTGTTGTTGTTATTGTTGTTGTTGTTGATGTTGTTGTTAATGACAATCAAACTATGCTGATTGGGCAAAAGATATTTTCAGATGCAGCAATTTATAGAATAATGAACGTATAAACAACAAGCGTATGTCTTTAATTCAATCCTCTTTGATAGCTGAAGAACACTGTTAAAATATGGCATACCTTTGACTGAGAACAATACTCCAGGCAAGAGAGAATGTGGCTGAACATTCTACATCCTGATGAATTGGTGGTATTGAGGAATATCTCACTTGAAGAATATTTTTTCCTGAAAGATATGTTTCTATATGTGACTGCAAGTTCCTTAAACAACAGCTCTTTTAAGTTTTTAATTGTT
>NC_090731.1:58883989-58896489 GCF_036898095.1 Palaemon carinicauda
AAACTAAGCGTATTGTGTTCATCCTTTTTAAAAGTAATTTCAAAAAGAAGAACAGAAAACTAACATAATTTAAGCAATTGAGAAATCGATGGAAACAAGAATATAATTTCTCTCTCTCTCTCTCTCTCTCTCTCTCTCTCTCTCTCTCTCTCTCTCTCTCTCTCTCTGTATATATATATATATATATATATATATATATATATATATATATATATATATATATATATATATATATATATATATATATATATATATATATATATATATATATATATATATATATATATATATATGCGTCGAAGATGATTTGATTAAAGCTCCATCCCAAACTAACAAAAAAAAAAAAAAAGAAAAAAAAAAAAAAAAACACGATGGGAAACAATATAAGCAGTCAAATATTTCTGGTGTCATTATCCAGACAAAAAATTAAGGTAATAATGCTATAACATCAACTAATAACGTAGCTAATCCTAAGCTGGATTACACTGGTTAACGTCACAATGAAAATAGATAATAATAAGCTTGTCACTCATTTTGCTACATTTGGGTGAAACAGTTGGCCGACATTCATCCGTTTGAGCATGTGCATCTTTTCAACCTAAAGAATATATTCATATATTATCAAACAAGGATTACAATCCTATGGTCTTTTTCCCAACGAATCTTTTTTTTTTCTTTACTCCTCGGTAGATATCAGCAGCTAAGCTTAATAGCATTTTGTGGAAACGCGTTCTTTTCACCATTTATCAAAAGTTACAATTCAGAATGTTAAATGCAAGTGAGCGCCAGGGGACTTGGCGCAGCTTATACATACTCTTATCAAAATAATTACATTGTTTATGGTTTTATGAAATTATGATAATGATACTGAACTACAGGTACTGTAGACTACGAGGTAATTCTGTGGTAGCACTAGTGTCATGTTCCAACTACATGATGGCTAAAAGCTAACCGACGTTAGGTTGTGTTTAGTCAGTCCTGCTTCGACGGTTGGCCAATCAATACTTTCAAGATCACCTATGAGCTTTTACAAAGAAAATTCAAGCCCCATAAGGGTAGTAGTTGTTGGGACGCCATAGGTGGTAGTTGAAAGGTTATAACTGCATCTGTAATTGGAGTGCGACCGCGACCCTTACCGAGTTTGCTAAGGTCACTACTATCAGAATTTTCTCAGTTGATTGTATTTAATACTAATTCTGCCTGCCTGTGAATGCAATTAACTCTTAACGTATTCCAAAGTATCATGTAACCGCAAGCGTAAACGAAGCCATAGTTTAGGGAGAAGTTGGGTCTTTTCTCAGCATCATTATTGAATTTTTAAGGAATAAATTGCAAAGAGTATCTGTTGAGGGTCAACATAGTGAGTATAGGAATGTAAAATCCGGTGTTCCACAGGGTAGTGCTCTTGGCCCATTACTTTTCATATCATATTGATACGATCGGCAAATCGTTACAGGTTCTTTTAATAAGTAAAATAAATGTTTACAACAACAACCCTTAAAACATGGGAAATGGATAGAAAAAGAAACTCACGAAAAAACACAACACGTTTATTCACAAACTCTTTGTTGTCTTTTGTTGTCTGAAGGGAAGGTTAGAATCTGGCTCTATCCGACTGCTGGTCTTCTCTGTTTCTTATCTTGCTAGGACTTGGATCTTATCTGCTTCGGACAAAGTTCCTCTCTTGTCTTATATCCTGTTCTATCTCTTGGTCAATCTCTTCTTGAAGTTTATATACCCATGTATGGGCGGAGTTAATTACAGTGGGCAGTGGTCATATCCATAGAAAGCGTTGTTTTTAACAATTCTGCATCTCTATTGGTTTCCTCAAAATCGCCCACTTCAATCACGCCATGGAAGCTTCTAGAAAAAATTTCTGATGCAATCTGAACTATGTGCTAATTCGTAAAAAAAGAAAAAAGGGCAGCATATGTCCTTCCATAATGACACATATCCTAAACAAGGATATCCCTCGGGCTCAGTTTCACAAAATATGCTGACTCCACTAAGACGATGACATCTTGATTAAAACAAGACAGTTTTCTTATCAGTACAGGCGCTCTCGGCGAGGCTTGGTTTACTTCCGAATTGTTGACATATGAAGTGATGACAGTATTGCCCTAACAGGGCCGTAGTTTAATCTCGTCTCGCCTCGCTGCTCACACTGGGAATAGATATTTTTGTCTTTTATAATATCCTTTTAAAATTATTATGTCTACCTATGACACATATACACATGACATGTGGTTTGGCTTAGATAACAAGCTCGTTGCATATGCAGATGATGCTATTCTTTTTGCATCAATTCCATTTTCTGATGGTGGATCTGAGATTGCTGAATAATTCAATAGAGATTAACATGGTACAAATTATTGGGTATAAAGTTTATTCCTAATAAAACACCAAATATGATTGCAAACGTGTCGAGGATAGTGGCTCCTCAACATCCAGTTCTCTGCAGTGATTATGTGCCCTTAACTAAATACAACTCCTTTAGCATTTTAGTTGTGTTTCTTGATTGAAAATTTATTCTTGAGAAATACATTGGGTGTGTTTCTTCTTCACTTAAATAAGAAAAAATGGCTTATTGAGAAAGCCTTTTAAGATTTTTGGTGATCAGTGTATCATGAAAAAAATGTATAATTTCTTCAATTTTACCTTACTTCAAGTTTTGTTCTCTGGTCTGGTCTTCAGCTGTTGTTTTTATTAAATTGTTGGCCAAACTTGCAGTCTCTTAAATTTCTTATTTCTGATATTGATATTAATCTGTTGTACTGTCATTTAGTTAGTTCTTTATGCATGTTGCATTTGATTGTTCATAATTCTGATAATCCTTTGCATTCAGATCTTCCAAGATTGTACACCATCCTGTACGTAGTACTAGCTATGCAGTTAATTCTAACCTTCTAGCCTTCTCCATTATAATCCTCAGTATTATGAAGTATCATATGAGTTTTATTCCAGTTATGACCAAATTGTGGAAAGATCTTGCTAATCAGGCAATTAAGTTAGTGAAATTTCAGTTAAAACTTTCATTGAATGTTTTTATGTTGATTAGGTTAACATAATCTCTCTCCATACTTTGTATATGTCAGATTTATTGTAACATATATTACTGATCTTAAGATATTTTGTATTTTTTTTCATAACTTATCATTTATAGTTATGTGTTTCCTTATTACGTTTACCAATGGGGTATTTTCCTTCTTGAAGCCTTTAGGCTATATAATCATCATTTTCTAATTAAGGTTGTAGCTTAACTAATAATGATGATAATAATAATAATAATAATAATAATAATAATAATAATAATAATAATAATAATAATTTTTACCATTTTGAATTATGTTTTAACCATTGGCTTCTTGTGTAATAAAAGTCAGAACTTGATATTGAGAGTTGAATCTCCACTCAACCCCAACATATTTCTTCTAATATGTTCATCACCTGAAAATATGTTACCAAACTAAGAAGATAATTCGTATTTACTCCACGAACTCGGGGACACGGTAATAATGATCAATATTAAATTTCTAAAGTAAATCTTAGTTTAAGAGTTTTCTTGATTGTTAAACCTAAACATTTTGCATATGTACCTGTTTCAAGTAATAATAATAATAATAATAATAATAATAATAATAATAATAAAATAATAATAATAATAATAATAATAAAAAGGGAACTGACACCCAGAGAAGAACCATACTAGCTGATAGAAGATGTGGTAGCTGCAGATGGAGGCAACAGCACCAACAACCAATCATACGATAGCATGCGAGAAACTGAAATAGAAGTGACTGATGTGATGGCATATCATCTGAGCAAAATAAGACACTCGGTACAAGACGATTGAGAAAGAATAAGGATACCAGCCCCAAAAGCTTACAATCAGAAGAAACTGAAAGGGAAAACGAATGAAGGTAATGAAATACTAAATGTAATCCAGACTAGTACCATCATAGATACTAACAACCTCGCATGATTATGCAAGAGCAAGATTCCTTGTGGAATTCATTAATACAAAGATACCAACATCACAGCCCAACGATCAGAGTCAAAGACAGTCCATTTGGAAAAGGAGATTAGGAGACCAAATAACAGACATTAGAGCTGACTTGAGTCATCATGAAGAATTGGCAGAAATCAGGCTGAACAATGGCAAAATACGGAAGAAACTGAATGAGAATTACTAAGTGCAGGGGAAAGGCCACAATAACATAAGAGAAGACTTAAGCAAAGAATAAAGTCCAAGGCACAGATGATCCACAGATATGAGAGCAGTAAAAAAAGATATCAGCAGAATAAACTCTTTGAAACAAAACAGAAAAGCATATACACAAAACTAAGGTGAAGATAACCACCAACATAACCCTGAAGCGGAACCAACCAAGCATCTCTGGGAAGGCATATGGAATAACCCAGTAGCACATAATAAACGAGCAAAATAGCTACATGAAATAAAATGTAATGAAGGTGGAACAGTTAAAAATGGGTTCTCTGATATCATAAGAGTCTATATGGAACCATCTCAAGTAAACTCCAAACTGGAAAGCACCAGGCCTTTATGAAGTTCTCTTGCTTGAGGGTACACTTGGGAAAACTATTCCATCTTATTTTTTTTCTCTTGTTCTGTTAAAGTTTTTTATATTTTATTTAGGAAATTTTTATTTTGGTGTTGCTGTTCTTTAGATATTTTATTTTTCCTTAATTCCTTCCCTCACTGTGGTATTTTCCCTGATGGAGCCCCTGGGCTTATAGCATCCTGCTTTTTCCAAATAGGGTTGTACCTTATCAAGTAATGATAATAATAATTATCGCTACTGGCACAGAATCTTAAAAACGGATTTTGAGCAAAGCGAAAAATCTATTTTGGGGTGAGATGGCCATGTCGTCCTGATGGAAGTTCCTTAAAGTAGCTTCCTAAGGGATATATGTACTACAGTGATATTCCCAGAGAATTTTACCTTTAGGTATACAGAATTCTAACTCCTGGCACGAATATCCATAAGATTTTTCCAAAGGATATCGCATAATATCAGCGGACGCATTCTTGACACACCTCCATAGCAATCTGCACCCCAAACAGCGTTTTGGCTTCGAGGAGGATGTGGCAAAAGGGAGCCGTCCAAAGGCTCTCCCCGCTCTCGTGATACTATTGGGAATACAACAGCGCCATTCGACATTCCTTGTAGCTTTGAGCGTGGTGTTACAGATACAGTACCATGGGAGGGATACTGTGAAGATCTTTTCTTTTAGAAGAGATGGGTGGGTCCATCAGGACGACATGGCCATCTCAAGGCATGTCGATGTGAGGGAAGCATACCAGAGCATTAGTGTATCTGTGGATTTTTAATTAGTGCCTTAACCTTATAGCAACCTTTTCTATGGTCATGGGGACCACATGAGACAAGGGACGTTACCGTTATTCGTCACCATCACTAATCATAACCAATGTTAGTGCTTCCTGCTTCCTACAGGGAAGAGTCATTCTAGAGAGTAGAAAAGGGATCTTAAGGTTAACATACATAGTATGACCAAACATAAGTGCACACTTAATATACAAATAGTCTCATAACTGTATATTTGCTAAAATAACATCAGTGTCTCATATCTATTATTAGATGCATACAAATATATGAGGGATACTTACTTTGGTGAGTTGAAGAACTCTGGCATGTATACATACAATTGTCTGGCGAAGGTGGACACACTACATTCTAATAGACATTTATTACTAATAAATGACTAAAAGATGTTAAGTTAAACGAATGTAGTATGACAATGGGATTATACCTGTAACAAGTACAGAGACTGTATTTCCTTCTTGAAGGAAGAAATGATAAGTGCCACTCTCAGACTGAAGAAAGTTATAAAACAAATTCTCTTCATAATTCCTGTACTGGTTACTTCTATCTGCACTGTGTACTTCGTACACCGGCACTAGTGCTATCTGTATAATTCCACACCTGGGATTTTGAACAGAGCCAGAGTTATCATGGTAACACTTAATTAAAAGAAGTCACACCTAAGAAGGGTGACTTCTTCTCCCTTTAATTGACAGTCCCAGTCAATTATCTTTTCCTCGTAGAATTAGACGGCAGGTTAAATATTCTACCTGGCGTCACCACATATTGCTTCTGAACATGGATTTGTCTAGCATAGTGTATGTAGAACACTCTGGATGATTTTCATCTGTTACATGTGCAAGGACATGTGAGGTCCCAAACCAAAAAGTGTTTACTACAGTAATTAGGGGGCAGGTTTTAATACACTACCTGCTGCCACTATGAAGTGTTTCAGTTCATGCACTTGTTTTGCATAGTGTTTGTAAAACACTCTGGATGATTTCCATCTAGTGTATGAAAGAAGGCGCTCAAAGTCCATATACTGAAAGAAGTTCAGTGATGAAGCAATCTTCCTCGGATCATGACCTGCGGAAGTACTGTCCGGATCCGCTCTACGAATAAAGTAGGTGAGCTTCGCCCTTAGTTGTTTTATGGATAAATTTGATCCAGAAGTTTCTCCTTTAAAGAGCTGTCCTCCCCTGAAATCTGAAGTTCTACGAAGATAGACCTTTAGACACTCTACAGGACATAGAGAGACATCTTCCTGCAGAGGGCAGATTCTCCAGGGACCCCACCTCATAGTGGGTAGCTCGTTTTTAGAGTGAAAGGATGGATCAGGAAATAGATTCAGTTCTTCCACTTCTCTGAACTGAATGTGACTCTCATGTCTGGATAGGGCCACTATTTCACTAACTCTAGCCCCCGAGGTGATAGCGAACAGAAAAATAACCTTTTGGGTTAGATCCTTAAGAGAACAATCTTCATTGTTCACAGATGAGGCATAATGTAAGACCTTGTCCAAAGACCAAGAGATGGGCTTTGGTGGTACCGCGGGCTTAAGCCTAGCACATGCCTTTGGAATCTTATTAAAGATTTCATTCACCAGATCCACTTGAAAGGTATATAGGAGAGGCCTAGTCAAGGCTGACTTGCACGTATTTATCATATTGGCCGCCAGACCTTGGCTATGATGGTGGACAAAGAAGGACAGACAAAAGTTTATTGAAATTTCTTTCGGTCCTTTTGCTTTGACAAACGCAATCCATTTTTTCCAGAAAGACTCATATTGTCTTCTAGTTGACTTGGCCTTGTATTCTTCTAAGAATTCTATATTACCTTTTGAGATCCCAAACCTTTTTCTAACTGCTAGAGCGAGAAAATCATGAAATGAAGGGTTTGGGTTCTCGGTGATAAAACGAAGGCAGTTAATTTCTGAATTTTCGGAAATATACCTAGGGTCCGAGCTAGGACCAGCCTCATCTAGTCTATCAGCCCCACTAGAGGAACCTCGTATGTGGCTATATAGCGAGGTTGTTTCTTGAAGACGCTCGTGATGAAGAGGTCGAATTGCAGATCCGGGACTTGTTCCCATCTGAGAGGAAATATGTCTGCACCCATGGACCATTCTAACTCTATCGGTTAGTATCGAAAAAGAGTATCCACCGTCACATCGTGGATCAGTTGTAAAAGAACTGCTGGTAGGTGCCGTCCCTTTAAGAGAGGGATGGGTAACTTCACCAAGACTGAATGAGACGTTCGAATGTGACGTCTTATTATCGCTTCGGTGTCCCAGATCAGTCGTAGGGAGCCTGATCTGTGTGGAGGAGGCTTCCCCACCCATGAAAGGACCAGCAGAGTCTTGGGACTTTCGTGGTCTAATTTCTGTTAGAGAAGCGATTAAAGCGGGAATGATCTCAGTCTTTTTTTATCTCTTCAAGTGTTTGATGTGTGTTTTCTCCAAGCTCTTAACGCATCTTTCCGGCTTAGCACCAGGTCTGTCACTATAGTGAACTGGGGAAAGTTTAGCATTTTTTCCTGTTGGCGTTTTGGTATTCTGACTGAATACCTTAGTCTCTTGACAGACCTTACAAGCTCCTTTTATATTTCCAAAGGAGAGGAGAGTTGATGTGACTGAGGGCTTCGATGGTTTTTTAAACATCGAAACCGCTGAGCTGGAGAAAGTCGAGACTTCTAGAAGCCTATCTTGCATCCATGATGTCCCAGGAACCGGGTCATCTCTTTGAATGCACATTGGCCGGGCACTTCGGATGCTGCCCACTCCAGCCTCTTGATCAGGTATATTAATACCTGAACTATTTCTAGGCTTGACTTTGACGTGACTAAGTTCGTCAATCCTTTGAAGATACTTAGGACTATGAGTCCGACACGTATCTTTCCTAGGATGAATGTTATTCTCTGTAACATGAATTCTAGATAGGAGGAAGGGTGGTGGTTGACTGGAAGGTTCCGAAGGACACCTTTCAGGTCTGACAAGACTACGAACACCCCTAATAGGAAGAAGGTCCATATGTTCAGAAGTATTAACATTCAGAACTGGCTGATTTTTAAGAACTTGTTGAGTCGCGACAAGTTCAGAATGACTCATTGATATCTTGAGTACTTCTCGTGAACACAAAGAAGCCTTCCCTGGAACTCGATGAGCTATGGTTTTCTTACCACCTTTATGCTCTATAGCTCTCAGGTATACTTCTCCAGGAGGGTTTTGAACTGTAGGAGAAGGTAAGGAAATGATGGTAGGGATATTTCTGTTTACCATTAATGGCTCATCTTGAATAGGCTTTGGACCGAAGGATCAAAGTGTCCTGCGATCCAGAGGGAAAGTTCCTTCTAGGCAAAGCGTCTTTATGCTTCGAGTAGTCAGTAGGCTTAGACTTTTGACCATCTGCCTGTAGCACCGTGGTCACTGGAATAGTGGGATATTGTTGAGCAGCCCGGATATTTCCAGCATTTTCGATCTTCTTTTTAGGTTGGGGGCCCACAACCACAGAAGATTTTCTCTTTGAAGGAATGCCCCATTTTTGGAGAAGACTTATGTTCTCCATGGTGGCGTTCTTAATTACTTCCTTAATGACCTCGTGTGGGAAAAGGTCTTTACCCCAGATGTTGGAAGATATTAGCTTCCTTGTTTTGTGTTTTACTGTTGCATCAGCGAACACACTCTCTACATGCTCTCCTGGCCTTCATAAAGGCGTAAAGGTCCTTCACCAAGATAGCTATATGCATTTTGGCTATGACCATGAGCATGTCTGGGGTACTTTCGTAGGTTGAACACAACTCTATGTAGTTTTGTAGAGAAAGGGATGTTGCAAGTCTCTCCTTTAGCTCATGTTCATTACAGAAGAGCAACTCAGACAATTTAGGGAGACATACCTTGAACTGTCAACTTGCGATGTCCTTGTCTAATTTTCCTACTGAAAATGTCAAATGGACTTCCCTCCCATCCTTTTCCTGTCTGGGAAAAGTTGGTGACAAAGGCTTGCACTCATCGAGTGTGGGACATGGCTTACCCGCCTCTACCGCTTTGGCAACAGAAGTAAATGCCTTACCCATGAAGGGGAATGAGAGTGAAGTAGGAGCAAGAAAGGAAGGGTGTCTGTTATTCAGTGAGAATACCTTCGACTCTGAATAACCCGCCTTTCTCAGAGTACCTGAAAGGATAGTCTGTGCCTTATCATGGTCGAGAATCAAGACCTCCTTTGGTTCCGCTCCTTTTCTTGACTTTGGTTCGTACTTTAGTCGAACCCAACAATTAGGGAAAGCATCAAAGCTTGGCCAAAATTGAATTTTGTCCAAAGGAACAGCATCTATTTTCTCTGAGATGTAGAGATTGCCATTTGAAATCGGCATCTGCTCCGCAAACCTCCAGGGATTGGTTATGGAGCATGTTGGTAGATCTTGATTCAAGGATCGTTTGACTGACCCTTGGGAAGCGACAAGAGAAGCTTTACGAGGCTCTATCTTGCGTTTTACTTCAAATAGAGAGCTTTCGTAAACAAAACGAAAGTTTTGTTTACGAAAGCTCTCTATTTGATTCTTCAGCTGGATACATAATTGTACCACATTATCCAATAGAGGGGTAGAAGACGAAGATGTCCACATCGATGGCTCTATAACCGGCTTAGGCAGAGGAAATTCCGACACAACATTTTCCTCTTCTACCCTGGGGCACTTCTTGCCCTTAATTACAAAGGTTTTTTGGCCGTCAGGGGATGTAGTTGGCTCCTGAGGTACTACTGTTTCCTCACATGCTCCGGAAATAGTAGCTTACGCATCCTATCATTAGGTAGGAAAGGTCCCGGAGATATTTTTTTAAAGCCTCTCACCCAGTTGCGTAATTTATATTGAGCTGTATCCCTAATCTCCGTAGACTTGGGATTTTCAAAACCTTCGGGCATTAATGTCCGACATATATTGCAAACCTGTGGGTTCCAATAATGTATGTATCCGGAAATGATATTGCAGGGGCATGAAACCTGCAAGTATTATGACCGTAAAAATACTTACTCTTGGCCTTGCAGAGGACTGCAGCATAAGGTATCTGGTGTTCTTCCTGTAAAGAGAGGAAAACCAAATGATTATACAATGGATTATCTCCTTGACAGTCAACATGCAAATGTCCTTTACAATAGAGTAGCTTAGGATAGTAAGCTATAAAGGGATAGTATGAAATACATACTTATGTACCCCTGTGAGCAAATGCTGTTGCCTCCCCTCAGTATAAACTACATGGAGATTTCTCTATAGAGTAACTTCAAATAAAAGGACTCTTACCCCTAGGGGTAGATAAGTATTAAATCACTGTCCCAAAATAAGGTTAATACTGTGGGGTCAGGATGACTGATTCTCGATCAGAATATTAAAGAAAACTTATTCAATATATGAACGGTACCAGCAGAATGCTCGTACAAGGGTACCCGAGGTATGTCAGAAAATACTACTGTATCATGGTACTGTAGTTTTCTTATTGCAGTAAGTCTATATTGCAATTTACTGGCTACTGTACATCATGTATTGTAGTCTAGTCATTATGCTGCTTTCATAGTAGCATATGACAGTATGGTCCATCTAGCATGAAGCCAGCTGGACTAGGAAATAAAGACATATATTTGTATGTTCCACTCAGACTATTTGCTGTAGTCTTCCTACTATATTAAAATATAGTGTTTCCTGATCAGGGATACTCAAGGAAAAAGGCTGCACCCTTTAAGGGTTAGGAGTGTATTACTCTTGCCTTGAAGTGTTTAATATTGTAGGGTAATCGTACTACTGATTTCTAATCAGGATATTGAAGAAATCATATTCATTCAATATAGGATTGGTCTCAGCAAATGCCTGTGTTGGATATCCAAAATATATTGGAAATAACTACTAGTATAAACTATATAGTAGTTTTCTATCTGAAGTATATTCTATAATGCAGATATACTGGCTACCTGTATAAAATATACAGTAGTTCAGCCGGCATGTAGCCGGCATAGCTAGGTCTTGCTAGCATACCCGGCATGCTAGCTAGAGAGAGAGAGATAGCATGGAAAAAAGGCTACTCTTTACTGTGAATGTTTACAGTAATTAAGGATGTAAAAGTTTAATTTGACGGCCTTTTTCCAGAGAGAAAGTTCTAATAGAAGGGGAGAATGTACCATTCAGGCTTCCATGCAGCTACAGTACTATTGCCGACAAGGTACCGCCGATACACTGCCGGCCGGCAAGTTCAGCAGTACCAGTACAGTCGGCGTGCTGCCAACTGAGTCAGCACTATCTGTGCCGACCTGGCCGGCAGTACCTTGGCAACAGGACCTGTAGCAGCAATCCAAGGGAGGACTGCAGAATCTTGGGAACAGAAGGGACTTCCCTCTCAAGGCCATCATGGTCGCCGGCTCGGCCGGCAGTTGCCGGCTAGGCTGGCAATTGACGACAGATGATGTGGTTGGGGGCAGTATGCTCTGCCGTCAGCCAAAGACATGGCTCGAGAGGGAGTCTAGCTAAGCCATCAAAAGAGAACAGTGGGGTAGGGAACAGGGTCCTGTAATGAGTGTGAAAGGAACTGGCAAAAATTGTCAATCCTACCACCTGTAAAAGAAACTGTTTCGGTATCGGCAATATCCCAGGGAACAGGAGAGACTCAGTTCTCCAACCCAGAGATTGCCGCCTCCTCTTAACAAATAAGAAAAAGAGTTCCAGTGCCATGTATCCTAGGCTAAAGAAAATTACTCTTCAGCCCATAGTACTGTGGCATAGGATTAGTCTTTTAGGCGCAAGGAGAAGATGGTATCCTACCATAACTTCAAGTGCGGCTAATGAGGGCTAACCTCCATTTCCGGCCACCTAACCAGCAGGGGAATGATGGTATCCTACAACCCGTTCGCTCTGCCGGCAGGTCGCCGACATAAGACTACATACTCTGAGATTCTGACTAAATCGCAAAACCCGATGGTATACCACAACCAACAGTTAAGGGAAGAGGCAGGACAAACCTTAAGTTTGCCATGTCTGAATAAAATTCAAGGCACGTATTAGGGTTGTAGCTTGAGGCTACACTCAGAGAGAAAGAGATTACCCTTAAGTCTCCGAAGAGATGTGTAATGTTTCATAACATTATAGGAGGTATCAGTCTCCACTGAATGAAAACAAAAC
>NC_090731.1:58901489-58903989 GCF_036898095.1 Palaemon carinicauda
CCTTGGCTTTTACTGAACCAAGGGCAGTATATAAAGGATAAAAATCCTTAATGCTGAGCGAGGATATCCTGAAAAAGCTAAACAGCTTCACAACGCAGCTCTGCAATGGCGATGAATAATATAAATCCAGCAGCAATTATCGTGCCCTTCAAGGTTGGAGGCTCAGAAACACACTGAGGCCAACTCCTCCATGCGAAACCCTCCATACCTCGGATAATGAAGGAGAGCTGCCACGTAACC
Organism: Palaemon carinicauda; assembly: GCF_036898095.1. Taxonomy (NCBI): domain Eukaryota; kingdom Metazoa; phylum Arthropoda; class Malacostraca; order Decapoda; family Palaemonidae; genus Palaemon; species Palaemon carinicauda. The sequence continues at coordinate 58,901,730 of NC_090731.1, forward strand.
AACACAACTTGAAAATATAAAATAGTCGTTAGCCAATAATAAACACCAAGATAACCACCGGTGAGGAGACAAAAAGCTAATAAAGAAAAAATACAACACTTCTATACTTAACATTAAAAGTCTAAAAACTTAAATAATTCAGAAATTAATGACAACTAAGTTACACTTCCTCACCCGACCAAAAAAAAAATTATTTTTTTTTTCATAATATACGTTAATATTCAATCACATATTGAAATAATAAAATAAAAAAAAAAAAGTAGTCATTATCCCACCTGCAAAGACATGACAAACGAAAGGAAAGAGGGTGGCAAGTACCAAGGTTTGCAGCTCACAAGGAAAACAAAATATAACAATATCTAACAAATACTAACAACCTCTTAAACTTGATACTAATCACAGGAAAACTTTCCAAAACCGATTGAATAATTTTAGGCATCCCAAACCTGGTAAAAAAGTTAATTAGTACATCTACAATTTTAACACTTTTTATCGTACGTAGTGGTATTACCTCGGGATATCGAGACATCCTATCCATGATAGTCAAAATATATTCATTTCCACGACGAGTCCTTGGAAATGGTCCAACAATATCAATAATGACCTCCGTGAAAGGTTCGGAAACCACTGGAATAGGACATAGAGGCGCTTTAGGAATAATCTGATTAGGTTTACCGACCTTCTGACAAACATCACAGCTATATACAAACTTCTTTACGTCCGCCTTCAACTTCGGCCAATAATAATTCATTAACAACTTGCCAGAAGTCTTATGAATGCCAAAATGTCCGGCCAAACCACTTTCATGCGCCAATGATATCAACTCATTCCTGTAAACAAATGGAACCATTATCTGTTTCAAAATTTCATAATCAAAGTTATCAGCCTCCATAGGCCTAGTCAACCTATATAAAACATTATTAATTATTTTAAATTTGGGACCGGTTATATCAGTCACCTCACCTGACTCAATAGGGAGATCCCGAAAATCCTTTTTCTGAGCTTTGATTAGCTCTTCAATAGTCCAATTCAGTTTGTCCTTCAAAATCCCAAGATCTACAACTACGTTATCACTACGTTCTAAACTACTTAAATCTAGATCAATTGTTGACTCTGCAGCGTCAACAACTTTAGCACTAGAACGAGTAACTGCTGCTACTTCAGTATCAGGGTTTATCAGTATGGGACAAGTATTATTCTTCAGAGCAACATCATTCCCTATCACAACATCAACATTTTTAACCGGAAATTTATCAACAATGGCCAATTTCAAATTCCCTGCAAAGGAAGGGCAGATTAAATTAAAATTTTCCATGGCATACGATTTTACCGTATCAGGAAAACCAGCCAATAACACAAATTCCCCACTTTTTGGTACAAAATTGCAAGGTAATGCCTCCCTTAATATCAAAGACTGAGCTGCACCGGTATCACGCAAAATACGCACACGTCTTTTCTCGGACGAATTGGCGAAAGAGACACTACCGAAGGACAAATATCTGTCAAAACAACCAGGTAGTCATTGATCAGCAGATGTTGTTGGGGTAGGTTCTCTCTCTCTCTCTTCCACACCCATCACTGGCCTAACATTAGCATTTTGTGAGTTTCTAAATGCATAACACATGCTCTTTACGTGCCCCTTCTTATTGCAAAAGAAGCACGTCAATGTTTTCAATTTCTCGGGATTATATATCTTAGGTCTATTATTCCTGTTAGGAGAAAAATTAATATTAGTATTGGCATTGCCCTGATCATTACCTCTATAATTATTTCTAGTAAACATCCCTGCATTATTATTATTATTATTGTTAGAATTATTATTCCTACCTACTTTACCCCATCCAGACTTAACAATTTTTGTTACTCCCCCTAACTCACTCTTATGAGACAAATAATACTCATCACTAGCGATGGCTACCTCCTGAATGGTCTCTAGCTTTAACTCTTCGAGGTGAACCTTCAGTTTATCCGGAACACACCTCTTGAACTCCTCCACCAACATTAACTCCTTCAATTTCTCAAAATTTACCACTTCCTTGGACTTGAACCAATCACTAGCATATTGTTCCTTTGATCTTGCAAATTCAATAAAAGTTTGCTCCCTACTTTTTTCCAAGTTCCTGAAGCGTTGCCTATAGGCTTCAGAGACTAACTCATAGGCCTTCAAGACGATAGCCTTCACACACTCATAATCTGATGACAGATCCTCCTCCAGAGTTACATACACCCTCTGAGCTCTTCCAATCAATTTACTTTTTAT
>NC_090731.1:58908989-58911489 GCF_036898095.1 Palaemon carinicauda
ATAGATAAACTCACAGATACACACCGTACCTCTCGGGTACCCACTCTTGCTAGGGTATGATCACTCCCTCTGCCTCCTACATGAGGGATGTGGAAAGATCGATTAGTTAAACGTCTGGAAATGTCGATATGCGTGACTGGAAAGACACACACCCACACACACACACACACACACACACACACACATATATATATATATATATATATATATATATATATATATATATATATATATATATATATATATATATATATATATATATTATATATATATATATATATATATAAATATATATATATATATATATATATATATATATATATATATATATATATATATATATATATATATATATATATATATCATCATTATCATCACCTCCTCTTACGCCTATAGACGCAAAGGTCCTTAGTTAGATTCTGCCCTTCATCTCTATCTTGAGCTTTTAAATCAATACTTCTCCAATCATCCCCTCCTACTTCACGCTTTATAGTCCTTAGCCATGTAGGTCTGGGGCTTCCAACTCTTGTAGTGTCTTGTGGAGCCCAGTTGTAAGTTTGGTGAGCTAATCTCTCTTGGGGAGTACGAAGAGCATGACCAAACCATCTCCATCTGCCCCTCACCATGATCTCATCCACATATATTACTCAAGTAATCTCTCTTATAGTATCATTTCTAATCATCTCTGGCCATTTAACTCCCAATATTCTTCTGAGGGCTTTGTTCTCAAATCTACAAAATCTGTTGGACATTGTTTCATTGTCATACCACGACTCATATCCATATAGTAACACCGATCTCACTAAACTGATATATAACCTGATTTTTATGTCATTTCCGGCGATTTGATTTCCAAATTTTATGTAACCTAGCCATTGTATAATTTTTTTTTTAATCCTTCATTAATCTCTAATTCTAAAGACTGTATTAGAGATTAGAGATCATATTTCCTAAATATTTGAGTGACTCTACCTCATTAATCCTTTCTCCCTCCAATGATATTTCCTTTTCCATTGCATATTCCATTCACATCATATCTGTCTTTCTTCTATATATCTTCAGTCCTACCTCCTGAGATATTCCATGTATTCTCGTAAGAAATCATTGCTAATCCCGTGCTCTTCTACTAATAAGGACAACGTCATCAGCATAATCTAGGTCTGCTAATATCCTATCACCAATCCAGTCCAACCCCTCTCCACCATCTCTAACTATTCTATGCATTACAAAATCCAAAAGGAGGATAAACTACATAGGTGACAACACATTCTCTTGGAGTACTCCACTGTTCACTGGAAATTAATTTGGTAGGATTCCACTAACATTAACTTTGCACTTACTATGTTCATGAACAGACTTAATCAAATTTACATATTCAAAAGAAACTCCAAAATAATGCAGTACTCTCCACAAAATTGGCAATTCCATATTATCAAAGGCTTTTTCATAGTCTATAAATGCCATCAACAGTGGATTCCTATACTCTACACATTGCTGTACAACATGTCTTAAAATAAAAATCTGGTCAGTACAACTTTTACCTTTTCGAAATCCCGCTTGTTCATCTCAGCTTTTCATCAATCTTTCTCTGTAGTGTCTGTAGAATGAGCTTACTATATATTTTCATGACAACTGACGTAGGGCTGATGCCTTTGTAATTATTGCAAACAGTCAGGTCTCCCTTTTTTTTTGCCATTTTCACCAACACTCCCAAATACCATTCATCAGGTATTGCCTATTCTTTCCACATTCTACAAAATAATCTTGTAAGTATTCTGGGATTCACTTAATTTTTTGTCAATATCATCTCAGCAGTTTTTCTATCATATTCAGGGCCTTTCTATCTTTTGAGTTTTTCAAGAATAGCTTCGACTTCAAAGACACTGAATTCATTCATGGGCCTATCAAGGTCTTCCTCAGCTTCAGGTATATAAGTCAAATTATTTCCCTAATATCTCCCATTCATGACCTCACTAAAGTGTTCAATCTAACGTTGTTCATCTTCATCTTTAGTTGCTATAACAGATCCATCTCTCTTTTGGATGGATATATGCTTCTTTTTCTTTGCCCCCCCTAAAGATATCATTAATAAGTCTATGAGAAATTATTACACCATAGCCGCTCCCTGAATTCATAGCTTTGTCAGATTCATCTGCTTTACTATCTAAATATTCTCTCCAGTCATTCTTGGCTTTTCTTTTGACTTCACTGTCATTATTGGAATACTTAGCATGCTCTACCTTGTAATTATCATTACTTCTACGAAAGTTTTCAGCTATGAATTTCTGTCTTTGCCTCCTTTTTTATGGTATCCCATTTATCTTTTGATATCCATGGCTTCCTCCTTGTTATTGCATGGACCAAAACTGCCCTACCAACTGACTTATATATGTTCTTAATATCACACCATTCTTCTATATTTGTCAGCTCTTCTTCTCCTAAAGTTTCTAAGACTGCAAACCGATTCACACATCCAAATGCAAAGGTTTCTCTGTGCTCA
>NC_090731.1:58913989-58916489 GCF_036898095.1 Palaemon carinicauda
TTATTATTATTATTATTATTATTATTATTATTATTATAAGTTAAGCTAGCCTTATAGGCAAGCAGGATGCTATAAGCCCAAGGGCTCTGTGACGGCGCCGAGTAAGGGTGTGAACTCAAAGGCAGATTGGAAACGACTGAGTTATATTATTGTGGAACACTCTCCTTATATACAAAACCTCAAGGCAACAGGACATAACAAGTTCACAAGACAGGCAATATTAATGAGGAAAAACCAGTCAGGAATTTTCATGGTCGTTTTAGTGCGAGGGAGGAGCGAAGATACAAGCATAATATATACAAAAGGAATTATGTACAATTGTGTGAAACACGGTTGGTACAGCTCCAACAGGGAAAATAGCCCAGTGAGGAAAGGAAATAAGCAAACAGAATAGTTTGGTAGGAATGTACCCTCATGTAAGCTGTTTCAAGAGAATCAAACATATCACATTAAGATTCTACAACATTGCAGTGATCTTTAGTTATCTTTAGCTCCAGAACCACAGAGAGAAGAATAAATCATCATGAAATTAAGAAAAAATCTAAGCAAAACCGGTGATGTTTGGATAATCAGAAACTGTCGCAAAGCTTTTTATCGTTTTAAAAAGTGGAGAAATATTTAAATTCGTAGACAAGTGTAGTTTCCAATTTACCAAAGTGGAAAGTTTTCTGATAATTTATAATATATGGTAAAATTCGGTGTATCCTTTCAATAAAAATTGAGCAGTTAAAAGGATTATTATTATTATTATTATTATTATTATTATTATTATTATTATTATTATTATTATTATTATTATCTTTCCCTATTCCTCTGCGAGAAATTGCATTGTCATTATTAATATTTGAAAGGCTTTTTCGCTCGAAATATGTCTTCCAAGAGAAGAAAAGACGTAATAATCGTAATTTCATTGGACATTTCCCCCCGCGTGTTTACTTCTTGTCCAGGAAGCGCATTGATGCCCATATATGGCCTGTTAGGCCTATCTCTCTAAGCTCACACCGGCATCCTCAAAAGAATAGTTGTTTGTGGGCCCGTAGGCCTAATGTGGTGTTATCTGTGGCCAGAGAGACCGTTGATAGTGTCGAGGGCAAGTTAATGGATATACGATAAGACATTTTTGAGTGATTTTATTCCAGAGTGATATGAGAAGTAATATATATCTTCAGTTGCTGCTTGTTTTTTTTCCTATACTTAGAGTGTGTAAAAAGTTCTTATTAAGATTCATGTCAAGTTGGCTATAGTTGCTTTCTCTCTCTCTCTCTCTCACTCTCTCTCTCTCTCTCTCTCTCTCTCTCTCTCTCTCTCTCTCTCTCTGAAGAAAAAGAATGTTAGGGGAATAGATTATTATTATTATTATTATTATTATTTTTTCGAGCTAAGCTACAACCTTAGCTGGGAAAGCAGGATGCTATAAGCCCAATGTCTCTAACAGAGAAAAATAACCCATTGAGGAAAGGAAATAAAGAGATAAATAAACAATATGAGAAGTAATGAATAATTAAAAAAATAAATCATTTAAAATATGAAAGAGAATTTTAGACCTTTTTTATATAAATAATAAGAAAAGTAGAAAAGACTTATGTCATCCTGTTCAACATTAAAACATTTGTCGTAAGTTTGAACTTTTGAAGCTCTACTGGTCCAACTGCCCGGATAGGAAGATCTTTCCACAACTTGGTCTCAGCCGGAATAAAGCTTCTAGAATACTGTGTAGTTTTGAGCCTCATGGTGGAAAAGGCATGCCTAGTGTTACGAAAAGGATGGTTCTGCCAGGAAGATCTGAATGTAATGGATGGTCAGAATATGAAAAATCTTATGAAACAGACATAACGAAGTAATTGAACGACAGTGCTAGATATTAATATCTAGATTAGGTATAAAAAATTCAATAGATCGTAAGCTCTTGTCCAACAAATTTAGATGAGAATCAGAAGCTGCAGACCAGGCAAGAGAACAATACTCGATATAAGGTAGAATGAAAGAATTGAAACACTTCTTTAGACTAGATTGATCACAATTTTTTCTTTCAATATGTCATATGTTTAGTGAAATTGAAGAAGAGACAACCCTAATGTGTTTCTCAAAATCAAATTTCCTGTCGAGAATCAAACCTATAATTTTAAAGGATCCATACAGTGTTAGAGAAATATTATCAATGCTGAGATCTGGATTTCGAAGAGCCACTGTCCTTGATCTACTTACAATCATACTTTGAGTTTTGTTAGGATCCAACTTCCTGCCTCATAATTTGCACTAAACACTAATTTTAGATAGATCTCTATTAAGGGACTCATAAGCTACTTTAACTGGTTGTACATTTCAATATACTGTATTTTCCAAATTCATGAGATAGATTTTTCCTCTCACATTTATTCAAATCCTTTGAGCTACATTATTGCTTGTACTATTTCCACCAATTGCTAATTCATTTCCGAAATTTTAAGTCATTCAAGATTAATTATCTTAGTTTTATTTCAATTGGTTTACACGTTTTTTC
>NC_090731.1:58921489-58938989 GCF_036898095.1 Palaemon carinicauda
TTACCCTGTCACGGAATCCCACGCACAGATATGCATATCCCTAGCGAATTATCCCATCCAAGGTAACTAAATATTATATGATACTCATCCAAACTTCGGTTGATTAATTCATCCACTTCATTAAATGCTGGGAAGGAACGGCTTCGTTAATCAAATGAAATTCTCTTCATCCTGATTAAGTCCACTGAAGACTACACTACAAGCGTTGAGAAGTGACAGGCAGCAACTACCCGCCGTTAGCTCTGTTGCCTTCATTGTAAAAATAATGCGATCGCTCTTTCTCCCAAAGTCTTGACTTCCGCTTCGTTCGCTCACGACAAAAGAAAACAACAAACGAACGAAACCAACTATTCAACGCAAACCGAACGAAACTATTCAAACAACTTACATCGAATTGTTAACCACTTATACAACTATTCAGAAGACAATATTCCTTGGTAACAATGCTTATTACAATTAAATATAAACAAAACCTTCATTTGTACAGAAACCTGCACACTTCCACTTAACGCAATGTAATATAAAAGAACATTTTCCATATACAATATGAACATAGATATTCAATAACAATTGATTTCCCATGTCGTTATTATAAGTAACGATATATTCCCCGCCACAAAAGTTATAATATACAAGTATTTACAACAGTCCTTTTTGAATCAAATCTTTTCTAGTTTCTGCAGCCACCCGAGCAGCCTTCCTGGATGGTCGGGTACTCAATTCAGGAATTTTGGCAGGATCCGAAGTCTCAACTTCTTGCTATAACTCTAACGGGTACAACTTCACAATGGGACGCATGATCTGGCTATGGGAGGTTTTGAGGGTAGCTACCCTAACTACATTGTCAGACCCCACATGCACCTGAATCACCTGACCCAACTTCCATTTGTTTCTTGGCCCTTCATCATATACGAGGACGACATCTCCTATTTTGGGCCAAGAATTATGTTGGACTCCAATTCGATGAGTCTCTCTTAACGAAATCAAATATTCATGTTCCCATCTTTTCCATAGCTGATCACACAATTTGGATATGTAAAGGAATCTCCTTTTTACATTTTCAGTTTTACTATACAATGGGTCTTCAGATACCTCATCCCAATTTATAGTTTCCTTGGGAAAGGATCTTAATTTCCTACCCAAGATCAGGTGATTGGGAGTTAGAATCTCCTTCTGATCAAGGTCCCCCGAGGTGTAGCTTAGTGGCCTGTCATTTATGATGGATTCCAATTCCACCAAAATGCAGGATAATTCATCATAACTGAGAAGAGCTCGACCAATTACTTTCTTCATACAGGTTTTCAATAGTCCGATTAATCTCTCCCAGATTGCACCAAACCAAGGTGCTCTTGCTGGGATAAATATCCACTTACACTCTATTTTCTCCAGATGGTTTTGAAAAAGGGGGCTCTCTGCCATTGTTCTCAGATATTCAGATGCTGCTACAAAGGTAGTGGCGTTGTCACTCAACATTAGTGAAGGAAAGCCCTTACGGCTGCTAAACTTCCGGAAGGCCATGAGGAATGAGTCAGCGGACTGATTTCTGACTACTTCCAGATGTATACCCCTAGTGATCGGGCATGTGAATAGTATGACATACACCTTCTCTGGATTTTGCTTCCCTTCCTTTATCCATAACGCCCCGGTGTAATCCACCCCAGTAACGCTAAATGGTTGTTTCCGTTGTACCCGGAATTCCGGCAATGGGGGCATTATATTAGTTGTATATGGTTTTCCTTGAACTTTCTTACAGATCACGAAATGATGTAACACGCTCTTGACTAGTTGTTGCAGCTGTCGTATCCAGAACTCCTGTCTTACACTAGCTACAGTAGCGTTCACCCCCATGTGCGCTTGCATCACATGATGTCGTCTTATTAACAACTTACTCAAAACACAACCTTTTGGCAGTAAAGTAGGAAATTTGACTTCTTCAGGCAGTGTTGCATATTCCAACCTGCCTCTACATCTCATTACATTATTATCCAAAAACAAATTCAACTGGCGAATTAATGTCAATTTTGGGTTTGTTTCCTCCCTTTTCTGGGCTTTATATTCTTGTGGAAAGTACTCTCTCTGCACGAGAACAATTGTTTTGACCTTTCCTTCTTGTAACTCTTCCAGAGTCAAACTACCAGTTTTCCTGTTATTGGTTGTTAGTCTGCAATTCTTTACAAATAACATTATCCCAGCTATGGTCTTAAAGACCTTGTCAGCTCTGCTGAATCTTTCCCAATCAAGCAGGCATGTTGCATCTATGTCCCCTACAACATTGACCACAATGTCTTGTTCACCTTGTATATGTGTACACCCAACCCATGACCTATCAATTGGCAGAGTGTGATTTTTTAACCAAGGGGGTCCCTTCCACCAAAAGGAGTCCTTTGCTAACACCTTAGCACTCTTTCCCCGTGTCAACCAATCACTGGGGTTTTCTGACGATGGTACGTAAGACAAGTCTGACCCCGGAATCAAAGAGTTAATCTCAATTACTCTGTTTCTCACAAACACAGGCAGAACATTACTGGACACAATCCAGCTAAGGGCAACTTTACTGTCTGACCAGACATATAATTGTTTAAATTCCTTCTCATCAAAGCAGTCAATAATAAATTTTGTCATTCTTGCTCCTAGCAACAATGCCATTAGTTCCAATTTCGGAATTGTCAATTCCTTAATGGACACCACTCGGCCCTTTGCTAAAATTATATTAGAGCTTTCACCATTTGCTCTATTGGCCACATAACCATATGAAGTTTCGCTAGCATCGCAGAATATGTGCAAGGTATCACCAGTTCCTAGGCTAGCACTCCTAGGAAAGGATATTTCAAAACACTTCTCCAAGTCCTTGCGTATTTCACTCCATTCCTCTTGTAGCGGGTTGGCGAGTTGTTCGTCCCAATCCAGATGTTCCTTCCACAATTTCTGCAAAAATATCCTTGCTTTCATAATAACAGGGAGAAGCAATCCCAATGGATCGTATATTTGGGCAACAGTACTGAGAATCTCTCTCTTTGTTTGACTCAATCTATTAATATGAGTTGGATTAATAGTTAAAACGTCTTTAATTGTATCCCAATTCAATCCCAATACTTTATGAATTTGGTTTTGTTTGGCTTCAATTTTATTAGCAGCAGCAATAGTTTGTATAGACTCGCTATTGCTAACCCACTCCTTTAAATATAAGTGAGTCTGAGCAAATATTTTGTTGGCATTAAAATATAAATCCATCAACTCAGATTCACCATTAGCCGTAAATTGCAAATTATCTACGTACAAACCTTTCTTCAGTCTTTCCACTACAGCCACTGTCTTAGACCGGGGTAACCACGAGACCACAGTGGACAAGTGATGCTTGATGGTTACATTTAGAAGAAAAGGTGAGCATGTAGCTCCAAACAATACTACTCTAAGTCTGTATACTCTTAATTTACTATTGGGATCTGTTGGATTTTCCAACCATAAAAAACGTGTATAATTGCGATCTTCTTCACGTAACTGTACAATTAAAAATGCCTTCTCAATATCACTAATCCAAGCAAAGGTGTTAGTTCTAAATTGTAGCAGGACTCTGAGTAGATCAGCCGTTACGTGTGGTCCAGTCCATAGACAATCATTCAGGCTTAATCCATTTTTACCTTGTTTTGATGAGCAATCAAACACTATTCTTATTGGAGTAGTGGCACTGTCTTTAAGCACTCCATGATGTGCCAAGTAATGACAATCCCCATCAGATTTATTATAGATTACCCTTTCAACGAATCCTCTATCCTCTTGCTCTTGCAAGATTTTCTGATAATGATCCAAGTAATCCACATCCTTCTGAAACTTGATGCTCTGCTGTCGAAGTCTACTCATGGCTATACCAAAATTTGTCTTCAATCTGAATCTATTGGTTCTCCAAGTCAATGCCACAACATACTGTTTATCAATTTCAGAATAGGTTATAGTGTTCTCAAAGTCCTTTAAGACCCTCTGGTCTTGTTCTCGCAACTCACTGCAATCTATTCCTAGTCTATCCAAACTCCACAATGCATCCAGATCAGTCTTGGGATTTTTATTATGTGTAGCTTCAATTCCTTCAGTTTGAACAGCTAGCTTCAAAATTGTCACCTGAGTTTCCCGAGTGGGGGAAGCACTACATGTGCCTGAAACTACATAACCATATATGGTCGACAACAATATTAAATTTCTAACCCTTTTGAACCCTGGATGCAAAATATTATAAACATTATCAACCCCTACCAACAATTCAATAGTTGATTGATTCTCAACATGCAAATCAAAATCTTTATCAGCCAAGCTGATCTTAGTTTTACATAACAACTTTAAAATTCTCTTAACGTTGAATTTCTTCGCATATTCTGGCATCTCATCCACCACTATGCAGTCCATTATTATCAACTTGCATTTTTGTGGTATGGCGACACTTATCAACTCGTATTCATGAACAGGTTTACTAGCTAGATAACCTCTCACGGCAATCTTCTCAACTCCCTTGGACCTATATTGCAGTCTCTCTAGAGCCAATCTTTTAATAAATGTCCTCTCGGCACAAGTATCCAACTGCCCTCTAAGTCGTACTATTTGACCTTTCTTCCCTTTCAGAAGAATTGTTGCTGTTGGTAATATGGATTGCTTACCTGATTTATTTGGTTTCTCCTGCTCATTTACTGATAGTGTTCCCACTTGTACACCACTGTCTTTATTCTTGCTTTGCTTTGTTGTTTGGTCCCAATCACATAAGATACGATGATGTCTCAAATTACAACCATTATTGCAACTTAATTTCTCACAATCCACACTAAAATGTTTCTTAGAAGCACACACAAAACATAACTGCAAAGCTCTGATACGATTCAACCTTTCATCTCGGGTTGCGTAAGTTTTGCACTGAGTCCACCAATGTTCTTTATCACAAAGAGCACATCTTGGTGGATTGCTGATGACTGGACTTATTCACATTTCCCTTGGTTTTCGGTCTAACAGCTTGGGATTGATTTACCGTGAATGTAGATATTGACGACAGAGTTTCAGTCTTATTTACATCAGTTGAAACAAAAGTTCTTAGATTTCGAATCTCCTCTTCTAGGTATTTCCTAAAGGTATAGAGCAAAATAACATAAAGTTCATTTAATTCCAGCCTTTCACTTTCCAGCGATCTTATTGAGCATTCAAAATTAGCCCTGAAAGTTTGCAATGATTCTGAATTGGCTGCAGGAGACTGCATTTCTAGCAGTCTTCTCACCAGAACATGCTTAATTTCATCTCTCTTTCCATAAGTGGATAGGAGAAGAGCTACAGCTTGTGGATAATTGGCGGCCTCAAATTTTAATCCCGAGATTAATTTCGAAGCTTCTCCTGTGAGTGCACTTCGTAAATATGAAAACTTCTGAATTGGTTCCAAGTCTTTCGGCTGGTGTACTGACACCTCGTATAGTTCCCAGAAGGAATTCCCTTTTAATATATCTCCAGAGTAATGTGGAAGATCCAGTTTGGGTAATCTAATACTGGCTGTGGGTAGTGGCGGTGGTTGCGTTAGAGGATTTAGTAACTTCAAATTGTTAGTAATAGAGCTATTGAGTTTGCCTATATGTGTACGGACGTCTCTTGCATATTCAGCTTGATTTATCATTTCATCAGACATTTCTTCTTCTTTAACTAAATCCAAAATTTTTTCATCCAAAGCAAGAACTTTGTTCAAATTATCTAAAATAGAATCTCTAAGGGAAGTTATAGCATCAATATCTGTTGAATTGATCACTTCGGTCATCTTCCCAATAAAACGTGTGATAATGGATTTATAACCGCCACGTCTACGCTTCAACGACTCCAATGTGACAAGATCAAACTCAAACAATACAAATACAATATATTCAAACTTTCAATAAATAATAAATATGCATCAAACTATAATAGCTGGGTTCAAACGTTTCAAATTAGCAAATTTTCCCAAAGGTGACTCATCACCCAATAATTTTCACGCAAATTAAACAATGAAAAGGAGAAATTTTATACATGCGTAGTGGAATGTGCAGGCCCTGTCCCATACTTAACCCAGCCCTAAATCTGAAGGGGAAGGACCACGATCCTATCCACCTTCTACCACCCTTTACTTTTCACATATTTTTTTTTGACTCAATGCAAATACGTTGAGCCAACGCCTTGTAGCTTTTATGATTGAAATGAATTCCATCTCTGGCTACATCACCCTCTGATAATAAGGTAGGGATCACCCTAATTCTTGTATCTCGCTTTAACTTCCTGTTTAAACAGTTTTTCCTCTTTTGATAGTTTTCGGCAGAGGTTCTAGATGGTGTTTTACGTATTTCTATTAACATAACAAAAACTTCTGAATTATTGATTGTATGTAGACACTCTACCAATCCTAGAATATTTTTGTGAACACTATTCACCAGGTTAAGGTTATCTCCTGGTACATCTAAGTCATTGCTACCTATGAACAAGATAGTGATACTAGGCCCATAGGTAGTAAGTTCGGTTATCAAGCCAGGTATCATAAGGTTGGTTGTAACAGCCCCTGGTCTCCCAAATGTCCTATATTCTAAGGGTTCAAATAATGGCGATCTACCACAAAAAAAAAAAAAAACAATTCTCCATGTGGGTGACATGAGAATGTCCCACAACAGCTACTTTACGTTTCATTATTAAATTGTTAAATGAGAGATATTCTAACAAGAGAAAATTTACATTAATTCAAAGTAAAGGAAAATAACAAAACCAAATTTAAGACTTAAGGCTTAAGGCAAGCAGGACAAGGCCTTACTAATTTAATCAAACTTCATATAAGAAACCGTTGTAATCAAGCCTGAAATGCCTCTAACCTACAAATAGCGCGAAAAAAAACTATTTATTGTTTCTTACGAGACCACACAAAGAGAAAGGGTTAACCCCGTCTGGTTATGTAAGCAGGGCACCGCATACCAATTTAACGAAACGCGCAAAAACAAAGGGATTAAACAAGGTTAGGGAGGTTAGGCAGCAAAACATCAACACAACATAGTTATTAGCAGGAAAACCCTGCGTAAATGTCCAATATAATCACCAACGGTATTAATCGTACATATGACTAAACCAAAATATTACTATATGACCGGCTTTCAAACTTTAGAAATTATCGAAAAATCTCACAAATCCTGGTCACGGCACCAAATATCGTTACTTATTAGGGTCAAACAAGCAACAACATATAATGACTTCAGTCATTCACAAAATTACTAATTACCAGATTCGTTAAGAGAACTCAAGACCCTTTCTCTACATTAGGAATTCATTGCGTTGTGTTACAAAGATAAATGGTCATACTATATTCTATTGAGCTTATGCCCCAATTATTACTTACTTGGTTTCATATGAAGTTCTTACCGAGTTCGGATTACAAATAGGCACGGGTAAACCACGATACCACATATAAATATTTGATTTTACCCAGTCACGGAATCCCATGCACAGATATGCATATCCCTAGCGAATTATCCCATCTAAGGTAACTAAATATTATATGATACTCATCCAAACTTCGGTTGATTAATTCATCCACTTCATTAAATGCTGGGAAGGAACGGCTTCGTTAATCAAATGAAATTCTCTTCATCCTGATTAAGTCCACTGAAGACTACACTACAAGCGTTGAGAAGTGACAGGCAGCAACTACCCGCCGTTAGCTCCGTTGCCTTCGTCGTAAAAATAATGCGTTCGCTCTCTCTCCCAGAGTCTTGACTTCCGCTTCGTTCGCTCACGACAAAAGAAAACACCAAACGAACGAAACCAACTATTCAATGCAAACTGAACGAAACTATTCAAACAACTTACATCGCATTGTTAATCACTTATACAACTATTCAGAAGACAATATTCCTTGGTAACAATGCTTATTACAATTAGATATAAACAAAACCTTCATTCGTACAGAAACCTGCACATTTCCACTTAACTCAATGTAATATAAAAAAACATTTTTCATATACAATATGAACATAGATATTCAATAACAATTGATTTCCCATGTCGTTATTGTAAGTAACGACAGTTTTACTGACCAAATTTTAACTTTGAGACATGTATAACAATGCATAGAATATAGAAACCCACTTTTGATGGTATTTGTGGACATTGAAAAAGCCTTTGATAATGTGCACCGACCAATATTGTGGAGAGTCCTGCGTCATTAAGGAGTTCCACTTAAGTATGTAAATTTGATCAAGTCTGTTCATGAGCATAGCTAGTACAAAGGTAATGTTAGTGAAGTCTTAACAAAAGAATTTCTAGTGAACAGCGGAGTATTCAGAGGGACTTTGTTGTGACATATTTTGTTCATCCTCCTCATGGATTCTGTAATGCATATAACAGGTGGCGTTGGAGGAAAAGGACTGGACTGGATTGGTAATAAAAATTAGGATAGCTAGAGTATGCTGATTAGGACGTCCTTATTAGCAAAACACCACAGGATTTACAATGCTTTCTTACGAGAATGCATGAAATATCACACGAGGATGGGCTCAAGATAAATGGGAGAAATACCGAGATGATGAGAGTGGAATATGAACTGAAAGATTAAATATCATTGAAAGGAGAAAAATGAATGGCGTAGAATCCTTTAAGTATTAATAACTATTACGTCCAATACAGGTTTTATAGAATTAGAATTTAGTGATATATTGTAAAAAGCAAATCAGACAATGGGTTGGTTTAGTAAAATTTGGAAATCAAATCTTCTGAAATTGAATATAAAAACCAGGCTACATACAAGTTTAGTGAGATCGGTGTTACTGTATGGACATGCGTCATGGTATGACAACGAAACTATCTCCAACAGATTTAGTAGATTTGAGAACAAAGCCTTCAGAAGGATATTGGGAGTTACATGGTATGACAGGATTAGAAATTAAACTATAAGAGAGATTACCCGAGTACCATATGTGGATGAGATGATGGTGAGTGGTAGATGAAGATGGTTATGGCATGATCTTTGGAAACGTTCAGAAACGTTTAATTGGGCTGCACAAGGCACTAAAAGAGTTGAATGACCCCTACCTTCATCGCTGAGGACTATGAAGCGTGAAGTGGGATATGATGAATGGAGACGTATTGAATTTAAAGTTCATGGTACAAACGACTGTTAAAATCTAACCTTGGCCTTTTTTGTCGATAGGCGTAGGAGCAGATGTTTTATATATTGGATCCTCCTCTCTGGTTACGGTTCATTTTCCCTTTGCCTACATACACACTGAATAGTCTGGCATATTCTTTACATATTCTCCTCTATCCTCATACACCTGACAACACAGATTACCAAACAATTATTCATCACCCAAGGGGTTACTGCACTGTAATTGTTCAGTGCCACTTTCCTCTTGGTAAGGGTAGAAGAGACTCTTTAGCTATGGTAAGCAGCTCTTCTAGGAGAAGGACACTCCAAAATCAAACCACTGTTCTCTAGTCTTGGGTAGTGCCATAGCCTCTGTACCATGGCCTTTCACTGTCTTGGGTTAGAGTTCTCTTGCTTGAGGGTACACTCGAGCACACTCTCCTATCTTATTTCTCTTCCTTTTGTTTTGTTAAAGTTTTTATAGTTTATATAGGAGATATTTATTGTTGTTACTCTTCTTAGAATATTTTATTTTCCTTTTTTCCTTTCCGCACTGAGCTATTTTCCCTGTTGGAGCCCCTGGGCTTATAGCACACTGCTTTTCCAACTAGGGTTGTAGCTTAGTAAGTAATAATAATAATAATATATAAATATATATATATATATATATATATATGTGTGTGTGTGTATATATATATATATATATATATATATAAATTTATATATATATATGTGTGTATATATATATATATATATATATAAATGAAATTATATTTATATATATATATATATATATACATATATATAAATAAATTTATATTTATATATATATATATATATATATACATACGTACATATATATATATATATATATATGTATATATATATATAAATATATACATACGTACATATATATATATATATATATATGTGTGTGTGTGTGTGTGGTGTGTATAAAATTGTATATGCGTTTGTTTGTAAAAATTGATCGAAAAAAATTATGATATGAAACAGAATAAGCCTGAATCTTTAACAGATTATGTACCTTTGTAGGCCTATTTCACACTTATTTCTCAATAATCAACTGTGGGAATTAATTGTATCGGTCAACTGAAAAAGAGGCGGAGGGAAATAGCACATACCGGGATCAAACCCAGAATGACTGTTTATCAAATCACAAAGGCACAACCAAGCCAAAATACACCTTAATGGATATTGGAGCTTAGATTCTTGCTACTTCCTATGGTGAGTTTTTAGGGAGGCTACGTACCTTCCATATCAGCAATTGCTTTTATCCAATTCCAACCAGCGGAGTTAATATGATGAGATTGAAACAATACAGACGAAAATCTAATCTTAATTTCAGTTTCGCCATATAATATCTAACTGAGAAGGAAAGTCGCTAATTGCTGAACAAGTTGATACCCTTTAAGCTTGAGCTTAAGTATCTAACTAAGTGTTACCTAATGAGTATTCTATGCATGTTAATTTTAGGATTGCCACATTTTTTTTTCCTAGCCACTCCGTCTAATAGCTGTATCAAATGATAGCATTTCAATCGAATTATTCCTCTGAATGAATATAATCGAATTCAACAGACACGCCAATTGCAACGGAAATTCTGTATATTTCTATCTTATATTTTTAGTTTATTCCTGGATGATTTTTTATCAACACTCTCTTTATATGTTATTCTTATTTTGTATAAAAGTAATCGTTTCATATCACTACACAGCAATTCCTTCTTTTCCAATTCCACTTCAGCCAGATAAGGATCCGATATACCTTCCTCCATCAACTTGTTCTTCCAATCTGGCTGTACTTATCTATCTGTATAACTGAGTATTAGAAAAAAATATCCTTTCATATAAATATTCCAAGTAAATGAACTTTAATATTCCTATGAAATAATATTGATAACTAAAAGATTTATGTATAAATAAACTGCTTTTCCTATGGTATTTTTATGTCTATTTTCTGATCACTGTGTTTGGAAGTTGTATACGATCAAAATCTTTTTAGAGATTTCTCTATCTAACTGTAGATTTAATGTTTAAAAATTTTTCGATTCAGACATGATGGAAATCTTACGCCCATGTGAAGAAAAAATCATCGAAAGGCAAAGTATGTTATAAAGTCTATGACTACTGCCATAAGTAACCTCAAATTTAATCATATCTACAAATTCAAAGGTGTCCTGATGTCCTGTTTCTATGAGATTTTTGTCCCCTATTAGAGGACTGGAATGTTTAAAAACAAAAAACAGTTATTGAGTTTTTATTTATGTATATATATATATATATATATATATACATATATATATATATATATATATATATACATAAATAAAGACTCAATAACTGTTTTTTGTTTTTAAACATTCCAGTCCTCTCTCTCTCTCTCTCTCTCTCTCTCTCTCTCTCTCTATATATATATATATATATATATATATAGTGACGACATTTATTTCTATTTCATTTACTTGTAAAATATTATAAATTCTGTGTGAAAATGAAGACCACATTCACCTCAACACTCAACAAAATAAACTACTTAAGAGAGGGTGAAAGGTCAGGAATTTCAAATAAAATATTATAGACAGAATTGAAAAAAAAAGATTAAATATCCATTGACAGTGAGGGGAGAGTAGAGAAAAAACCCGAAATTTCCCAGAATAACTAATTCCTCTGACATGGCTCCATGCATGATTGAACACTTTTAATGCATGTTAAAAGACAGGGGACCGAGTTTCAGCCTTTTAATCAGAGAAGCCGTTCGCATTTCAGAACTTTAGTTTACATACAAAAAAAAAGTATCAGGAAAGGTTATAAAGATGATGTTTCACAAAAAACGTAATTTCTTTCCAGTTACTGTGACAATATTAGGCTAGGCTTTTTAGATATATATATATGTATATATATATATATATATATATATATATATGTATATATATATATATATATATATATATATATCTATATATATATATTTGGGCTCAAGCCATGACGTCATGAGGGAAGGTTCCTTCAATAGCTTCCTGGGGTATATTTAACTAGAGGGATATTCCCAGAGAATTAAACTAAAGGTTATCACAGAATTTTAACTTCTGGTGTGAGTACCCTAAAGGTTTCCATCTTGAATATCGTATATCAACAGGGGACGCATGTATTAACACGCCACATAGCTATCTGCCCCCTATATAGAGTTAACACTTCCATATGGAAAGGTGGAGAATAACTGGGGAGCGGTTCCACAGTTACACTCGTCTGTGGCTGCTATTGGTACTCGAAACGTAAACAAACGGGCGCCATTGCTAAATGACGTCACGTCCGTCCTCATCCTTCTGCCTGTAGCTCCTTGCTTTAGTCGGATTTTCCTTGAGTGCGTTTTTCATCTGCTTACATCGCCGTTATGTCACTACCTTCAGCCTTGCCTTCTCCTGGAAAGTTGAGTACTAGGTCCCAGTATTGTTTAAATAAGCTCTAACCGTAAAGTAACTTCTACTTTTCGTAAAATATTGAGTTTTGTGGCAGAGCTGTGCCAATCTCGGACGCGCCATTTTATGGCGTCGCTGTTCATATCGCATGCTTTATTTAGTTAGCCAGAACAGCCTTCTCTGGTCATTTAACTAATTAATATTATTAGTTATTTAGTCTTCATAGCTAGGAACTACTTATATCGTGTTTTAGCGCTCATCAGACTCGGTCGCCGTTCGACCCCATACTAGATCGCTAGCTTAGCCCCTAGGCTGGATAGCCTAGTGCTTGTTTTCATGCATGATATATACCAGTGTTCCTAAGTTGAGTTATGAAGATTGTGGCATTATTAAACATACTATTAACTGTGATGTAAGTGTTTTCGCCTTCGGGGATCATGTAGGGGACCGGGTTGATTGCGTATCTTTCCACCCTAACCTAATGTAGGAACCCCTATATGCTCCCTAATCTCCCTGCCTGCGGGCGTTCCCTCTGTGTGGCCTTGCTTCCCCTTCTATATAGGGGAATCTTATCTACAAACAGAGTATTTATCGCTTCTCTGTCTACCCTAAGGGAATGACCCTCCCTCAGGGTCGTGACCGAGAAATAAGGAACGGCTCTACCCTTCCTCAGTTGCACCTGGTTGGGTTACTCCTTCCTCCCTGCAACTTGCGATGTGTCTTTCAAGTTTGCCTAGCCTAGGAGTTAGCCCTCCTTCTCTAGGTTAAGCTCTGGGAGTTGAAATCTGCCCTATTATAGTTTGGGACGTACTCCTGTACCATTCTCATTCTGGGCTACCTAACCTAGGTTAGGGAGCATTCTCCCTTTCCTTGGTGGCCGTTCTCATACAGTCTCTCCCCAATAGAAAGACCCTTCATCATCCCCCTCCCCACCTATCCCTTTGGTGTAGGCTTGCCTACACACATCTGTCCCTAGTCCTACAACTCCTCCCTTGGGTGGAGTAGTAGGGCTAACTTGTTCTCCTGCTGAGCTGGCCGCTCTGGTACACATACCCTTCATAGCGTTCTATGGGGGTGGTTGCCGGCAGCGGTCCGGCCGGCAGGGGTTTCCCCCCTCTTGAGTGCCCTCTAACCCTCCCTTGGGTTACCCCTGGCACCCGGCCGACTGCCGGCTCCCTGCCGCCGGATGCTAGGAGTATCCACTCCTATCATGAGTGCACTCTCTCCGGAGGGATGCCCGAGGGGTATGAGATCTTACCCCTTCCATCCCTCCTTACCATTCTCTCCTGCTATCCCGGTCCGGTCCCTTGCCGCCTCTACTGCCGGCGGTAACCGCCATTACCTCAGGTGACACTCTTTCATAAGATGCCCTCCCCCTCTAAGACATCAGCCTTTCATGTGCCGGAGGCTGCCGCCTTCCGTCGACATGCATCCAACGTCCCACCCCTCATTTTACCTAGTAACAGCTGGCCGACCTTCGGAGCTGGCCACCGGCGTGCCGGCATTGATTGCCGGCGGTCTAGATATACAACCATATACATATCTATCTTATGAATTGATCCAAGCTCACCAGGCCGTCAGCCTTCGGCTGCCGGAGCTGCCGCCTTCTGCCGGGAAACCACCGCTGTGCCGGCGGTCACCACGATGGTATTATACTTTAGATGCTCAGTGTGTCTGTCTTGATGCCTTCCACTCTGCAGGACCGGCCTCCGGCGTGCCGTTGGTCTGCCGGCACCCTCCTGAGACGTTAAGGGACATGCACCCCTTCTCATACCTGCCGACAACATGCCGACAGTCACATACTGCAGCCAGATGACTTAGCCACTTCTATACATAGGTATTGTCTTACCATATAAGTATGTGGCTGTGCTGTTTGATTGCACATTACAATATTCCAGCATACTCTGTGTGTGTTAGTGCAGCCGATTGCCGGAACCTATATCTTATAAGGGGTTCTCCTATTCCCCTTCTACTCCAGGGATCTGAGTGGTCTCAGACCCTGCTACACCCTGCGGGCAATTTCTGTTAGAAGCTTAGCTTCTACCCACCACGGCTTATCCATATGGATTTCCGTTTTGTGGCCTTCGGCCATAAAAAAAATTGCCTACTGATAAGGTTACGATAACCAACTGGGCGGAATTCACAAGTATGTGTCTTTCTACTTCCTTTCCCTCTCATTATTCTCAGGCATTATAATGCCTTGTGAATTACTTTAATGCTTAAAAATTTTAGAATAAGTTATCTTAATTTTTGAGTAATGTAAGTCATTCTTATGCCTTCCATGTACTCATGATCTCTTTCTTTTACAGGAGGAGTATATGAAGTGTGAAAGCAACTTCTGTGGAGTGAAGCGCCCGGACTTCTACGGGCTTCAAGGCGTGCCGGACCCACGCCCCATGCGCCGCCAAGAAAGGCGACCTGGAATACTGGGACCTGCAAGAGTCGTTTGTCCGAGGCGTTCGACGATCCTCCTTCTGCGGAGGCAAGGGACAACGCTCGAGAGAAGCTACGCAAATGGATGCGTGGCTTCCAGAAGAACGCCACTGGACCGTATCTCGCCATCGAAGATTTGAGGGCCTTGTTTTTCCCAAAGTCATCCAAATACTCTGTGGTCCCCCGTGATCAGATCCCCACCGTCCAGATTGTGGTGGAACCTGATATTGTCATGGCCCAGTCAATGCATGAGTGCCATTTGGATTCCGATAACTTGGAACGTATGTCGGAAGTGTCACAAGAGACGAAGAAGAACCTCATGGGCAAGGAACTCGACTATGATAAAGATCAGGTGGAATACCCTGATTCGAAGACCGAGGTCGCTCCCGCTCCTACTCCCGCAGTGACTCTTGCACCGTCCGAGGAACCTGTTCCTTCAACTTCCGCCATCCCGGACCCTCTTCCATTGGCCACTCAGAAGGTCTTCAAGCTGCTAGAAGCCCTCATGGAAAGAAAACTACGAGAAACCCAGGAGCAATTCCGGACTACTCTGGTTAATCTTAAACAACCGAAACGCATTTCAGTTAAGGACCTCCCCACTTGCTCGGAAGCTAATCCATGGAGATATGCTGAGCATATGCCAATCACGACTAGAAAGATCTACATCAGTGAAAGGTTTGGCTCTATCTTGTTGGAAGAAGTGAAATTCTTCCCGAACTTCGAGGCTTATCCGGACTGTTACGTCCGGCTCAGGTCCGAACCAGCCTCAAAGGAAGAGACTGAACCGAAGGAGGTTATCGTGTTCGATCTCACAAAGGCCCAGGCTATGCTAGCCCAGGCGGTGAAGAGTAGGGGTTTCACCAACTCCAAGATGGTGGCGCTTAGTAAGAAGCATCCAACCTTCGTTGCGCTGAATGCTGCGACTTTCCCCTACATCGAAAAGGCCTTCACAGCGGTGTTAAAGGCAGTGGAGGAAGGGAAACCTTGCCCTGCACTGGAGGAGTGCGGACCCTTCTCCCTGACCGTTCCTCCCGATGATAGGCACTGGAAAGACGTCCAGTCAACCTTCACGGTGGGGAAGTTAGAGCCTGAAGTAGCCGGTCATTAATTCAATGAGGACCTCCAAAGGCTAAATGATCACCTCCTTCGTAGGGAACAGGATACGAAGGAGAAGCTTGCGGCATCGCTGTCCCTCCAGGTACAGCTAGAACTTAGGGCCGGGGATACTAGAGTCCCAGACTTTTATATGGTCCTACTATTGAAGCCGTGGTCAGAAACAAAGGCCCTGAAAAGGTCCATTCCTCTTCAAAACCCGCCTCCATCGATCAACATCCACACGGACGCCTCACTGGATGGTTGGGGAGGTCACTCCCACCAACGACAGGTTCAAGGAACATGGTCTCCCCTATTCAAGATGTTTCACATGAACATCTTGGAGGCCATGGCGGTTCTTCTCACCCTGAAGAAACTCTCCCCGCCTCCCTTGATCCAGATCCGTATGACTCTGGACAACTCGGTGGTAGTCAGATGTCTCAATCGTCAGGGCTCGAGATCGCCCCAGATAAATCAGGTACTTCTTCCGATCTTTCGTCTGGCAGAAAAGAAGAGATGGCACCTGTCTGCAGTTCACCTACAAGGATTCCACAACGTGACGGCAGACGCTCTATCACGGACAAGCCCAATAGAGTCGTAATGGTCTCTAGACGCAAGGTCATTCTCCTTCATCTCTCACCAAGTCCCGGAACTTCAGATCGATCTCTTCGCAACGAGCGACAACAATCAACTTCCTCGATATGTGGCCCCGTATGAGGACCCCAAGGCAGAAGCAGTGGATGCCATGTCACTGGATTGGAACTGGTCCAGGATATACCTGTTCCCTCCCTCCAACCTTCTGCTGAAAGTCCTCTCCAAACTGAGAACCTTCAAAGGGACAGCGGCCCTAGTGGCTCCCAAGTGGCCCCGGAGCAATTGGTACCCTCTGGTCCTGGAGCTGCAGCCCACGCTGATCCCCCTACCAGGCCCAGTTCTCTCTCAACAAGTACAGAAGTCGACTGTCTTCGCTTCATTACTGAAAGTCAGGGACCTTCATCTCATGATTTTCTCTCCTTAGCCGCAAAGAAAAGGTTTGGAATCTCGAAGAAAAGTCTAGACTTCCTCGAGGAATACAAGACTGAATCCACACGATGGCAATACGAATCTTCCTGGAGAAAGTGGGTCTCGTTCGTCAAGGCAAAAAATCCTACGGAAATCACCATTGATTTTTGCATGTCCTTCTTCATTCACCTTCATGGACAAGGCTTAGCAGCCAACACGATTTCCACCTGCAAATCGCCTTTGACTTGACCAATACTGTACGCCTTCAAGATTGATCTGTCCAGCGATATCCCAAATAAATTACCAAAGGCATGCGCTAGACTACGCCCAGCACCCCCGCCAAAACCTATCTCCAGGTCCCTGGACAAGGTGCTCCATTTTGCCTCTAACCTGGACAACGATTCGTGCCCTCTAAAACACTTGACTCA
>NC_090731.1:58943989-58977853 GCF_036898095.1 Palaemon carinicauda
CTCTCTCTCTCTCTCTCTCTCTCTCTCAAATGGGTTAGATATTAGGCATGATTAAATTTTATTGTCAAATGCCCCAAAGCAATAAAACTTCTGCAAACTTTCAAGACTCTTACAAAATATATCGATAATTACGAGGATATTTTGGGGATGGTGGCAATATTGTCCTTGTATTTATATCTCTCATTATAATTCCAATAATCACTATCTGAATTTTCTCTTGTACTGGACAAATAAAAAATTACTTAGTTCCGTTTACTTGTCTTTGATGTTGTTTTATGCTTGTGCAAATTTTGGATGATAATACTGATGGACTTAACCAACTGATATAATCCATATAGTATTATTATTATTAATTTATTATTATTATTATTATTATTATTATTATTATTATTATCATTATCATTGTTTTTACTTGCTAAGTTACAACCCTAGTAGGAAAAGCAGGATGCTCTAAGCCCAGTTGCGCCAACAGGGAAAATAGCCCAGTGAGCAAAAGAAACAGGGGAAAAATAAAATATTTTAAGATGAGTAACTTTAAAATAAATATTTTCTATTTTAGCTATAAAAATTATAACAAAAAAAAAGGAAGAGAAATTAGATAGAATACTGTGCCAGAGTGTACCCTCAAGCAAGAGAACTCTACCAAATGACAATGGAAGACCATGGTGCAGAGGTTATGGCGCTACCACAGACTAGAGAACAATGTTTTAAGTTTAGAGTGTCCTTCTACTTGAAGAGCTGGTCACCATAGCTAAAGTCTCTTCCACCGTCATTAAGAGGAAATTAGCCAATGAATAATTACAGTGCAGTAGTTAACTCCTTGACTGAAAAAAAAAAATGTTTGGTAATCTCAGTATCGTCAGGTGTATGAGGACAGAAGAATCTGTAAAGAATAGGCCAGCCTATTTGGTGCATTGTTTAAGCAAAGGGAATGTAAACCGCAACGAGAGAAAAGGATCAAATGTAGTACTGCCTGGCCAGTCATAGGATCGAAAAACTTTAGCGGTAGTATCTCAACCGGTGGCTGGTGCCCTGGCCAACCTACTGCCTAGTAACAATGAAATAAATTTACAGTACTAAGGGATTGATTAAATATTCATATGGGAGTCAGAAACAAAGATATAGGATCATTGGACTGTTGCACAACGTCCCAGATATTGATTGACTATACAAGTATATATATATATATATATATATATATATATATTATCATCACTTAGGCACTCTCTGCACAAGGTATAACCAAGGAGGGCGGAGCATTTAGTCAGAAATACAATAAAGATGTGGACACCTGCGCAGTGAGCAAGACACCAACTCAGTTCCTCCGGAATTCGGAATACGAACGAATCTTTTACTGTTCCCATGAGCTACTAGAATAGACGTTACTGTGAAATAACATTACCAAAAGCAATAGATCTCTAGAAGAAATCACGGCCCGAATGCCAAGCAGAATTTCCCTACCATCCCCTCCTACAATAAAATGAAAATAATCTGTGATTCATAACTCAAAATATTTCCTGAGTAGGATTTCTTGCTACATTGTTTGGAAAATGGCTGAAGGACTTTTCTTTCCTCAAGGAAAACATTTTGTACCAGAATGCAATACAGAGCAAGCTGTTCACAAAATATGATTACATTTGATGTTCTAAAACTTGAAACTTTATTGAGATCTATTCATTACAAAGTAAAATGTAACTAAAGATCACACGAATAAACATTCAAGTCTCCTACCGAAATGATTTTAGATTTAGCTGTTTGATTTCAGAAGAGAATTTGTTATGCATGATGTTGAGAAATCTACAATAGAATGCTATCATCATAAGAGATCATCTGATTATAATTCTATTGTCTTTTGATTAAATACTTTTTTAAGTCTAAATGCACAACTATATTTTCTCGAAAGATATCGAAAATTTTATTTATTTTCCTCGAAACCAGCAAGTTTCCAGTTGTGACTATGAATAAGCTATCAATCATTTCGTGTGAAAGACGAACAGGTTATATGCCTTGAAATAAGCTATATTCAAATCGCATACTTTTTTGTATGTAATTTTTATCTTTTTTCGATCCTCTAAAATCTTCTCCCTTTTTTTTTCATTATTTCCTTAAGGCTTATTCTACATTTTATAATTAGTGTACTGTACATGTTCTATCAGCCGTTATTTGAAGTATTAATACACTGTGAGGCTTCCAATGATCAGACCTATATAAAGAGCACGCACATACTTTTCATATAAAACTACATATGACAGTGAATAATGTCTTTTAAAATACAATATTAATAAATGTCGATCACAAAACAAAACTCCAAACAACAAAATTAATCTATGATTATAATAACAACAAGTCGGAGACCTTTAACCCAAGCTCCATGTGCACCTACAATACATGTGGATATAGCATCATACATAAATGAATACTTTGCAGGCTTTTCTTTTACGTCAGCTGAATGAATCCATTGTAACAAGACCCTTCATTCATGAATGGGGGAACATTAAGATTCCAGGATGAAATCTGAGTACCACGGTAAGTAGAGCAAGGAAAAACAATTTTAGACTATTGTTTGCCTTTCTGATGCTGATGGAAGGTTTTCCAAAAGGAATGCGTGGTTGCATTGTGTGAATATAAACTTTGCAACAAAGGAGACCGGGTATTCATACCAGCAGTGAATATGACGCTTGAGATGGCGTTTCATCAACACACAAGCAATCTGTGAGTCTGGACTTCGAACAACGCTAAAACCGATAATTTGTAGATCCTGTCTGCAACAATGAGTTATCGTCAGCCATTGCTTGCCTCTCCCTGGTCCTAGCTTTGGAGGTAATGGTATGTATAAATATTCGGTCAATAGGAAATTGACCTGTCATTTTTCTTTGTTATATATGAGAGACATTTAATCCGACCTTATTTCCTAGTTCATTGTTAGGCCAAAAACTACTTTATTTCCCAGATTACGACTTTAAAAGAGTATACTAAAGACTTCAAGTCAGTAACTTAAGTGTGTTGCGAGATACCTAAGAAAGAGGATTATTAGTCTCCTAATTATATTCTGACATATTTCTCCGACTTCCTTTCGATATGCTCACAAATCTAAAGTATCTTTTAATATTGAATAATTATAGAGGCATTTTCTCCCAATCAGAGTAGACTTCAGCTATAAAACATTCAAAAATATTAGTGTGTTTTTATGTTTGCATAAGTGTTTTTCAATTTGAATATACATAAGCTGAGTCATCTTCTTTCAGTTTACGCAGATGAAGTTAAGCAAACTGGGAATCTATTTTATCTTATTAGTGTCAGTGATATTAATCTAAATGAAAAGAAGACTTAGCATTATTTCTGATTTCTTTTATCTCAATGTCTTTCACTTTTGAAACGATAAATGAGTTTCCTTACAGCAAGCTCTTTGATGCTCTCACAAGAGTTTTATGACCTTTATCGTGTATCATTTGTAAAAAGTTTTCATTATTTTTATCGATTCTGACGTCAATATCTTGAGATTCTCCTCTGTCCGCATATACATCTTTCTTTAATGGTCGTTGAACAATAATTTTCTTTATAATTTTTCTGTCTTCAGTTACTTGAAGAAGATGATGTATGAAAGACTTCAATGTTCGAGGTCATTTCTGATGTACATTTTGTTGTGAGAAATGAAAGCTTAGTGTTGATAATCTTCTTTTCTATTATTAAGATATTACAATTGCTTATTTTTAAAGGTTGGTTTACTTAAGAAGTAAAAACAAGAATCATTTTCCCTTTTATTCAGCAGATAATTATGATTGAAGCTACATTAAGCAATATGTAGAAAATTACTTGGAAATTTGTCAAACTGAAAATCTTAATATGTAATTCTTAATAAATTTTTGTATATGAATTTATTACTACTGTGTTATTATTATTATTATTATTTCGTGGTAGGAGACCCTCTTTTAAGCAGGTTGAGTTAAAAGTAATGGCTGCATCGGCAGAGTTTATTTTCTTATCCAATTTTTCTATTTTCCGGATAATTCTCTTCTCTAGAGCGCTACAATCAGCCAGCAGACTTGAAAAATTCATCAGTCGGGTGAATGACAAAATCGGGAAGACTTTTCAAGTATATTCTCACAAAATACAAGTAAAACTTTTGGTACAAAATAGTAAAAAAAAAAACTACGACGCGTTTCAAGGATAAGTCCTTCCTCTTCTTCAGGTAGAGAGTGAGGTGGATGCTGCAGTCGGGTGGTATTTATACCCAGGATCATGATTACAAGTGAAAGGGCTGGAATTTCCATTGGTTTTCATTGGTTGATCGGAGCTGATATGATATGGTGTCTGGTGTACGACGATCTCGGCCGGGAATACCAGTCTGTGACGTCATCGGGGGACCTGAATTTTGATTGGCTGAGGCGCGCTCTGAGCCAGGCAGGCTGCTCTCCCCGCTCAGAAAAGTGTCCCACGTGGCTGAGATCATGTCCTACTTCGCCGAAGTAGGGACATGATCTCAGCCACGTGGGACACTTTTCTGAGCGGGAGAGCAGCCTGCCTGGCTCAGAGCGCGCCTCAGCCAATCAAAATTCAGGTCCCCCGATGACGTCACAGACTGGTATTCCCGGCCGAGATCGTCGTACACCAGACACCATATCATATCAGCTCCGATCAACCAATGAAAACCAATGAAAATTCCAGCCCTTTCACTTGTAATCCTGATCCTAGGTATAAATACCACCCGACTGCAGCATCCACCTCACTCTCTGCCTGAAGAAGAGGAAGGACTTATCCTCGAAACGCGTCATAGTTTTTTTTACTATTTTGTACCAAAAGTTTTACTTGTATTTTGTGAGAATATACTTGAAAAGTCTTCCCGATTTTGTCATTCACCCGACTGATGAATTTTTCAAGTCTGCTGGCTGATTGTAGCGCTCTAGAGAAGAGAATTATCCGGAAAATAGAAAATTTGGATAAGAAAATAAACTCTGCCGATGTAGCCATTATTATTATTATTATTATTATTATTATTATTATTATTATTATTATTATTATTATTATTATTAGCAAAGCTCCAACGCTAGTTGGAAAAGCAAATTGCTATAAGCCTAATGGCTCCAGCAGGGAAAAATAATCAATAATCAATAAATAAACCTACTTGACCTAATTTACTTCTTTTAACATACGGTATTATTACAAAATATTGGTTAAGATGGCGTTCACTATACTCTTCCACTACTTTCAAGTTTAAACTATGATTATATGTCTATTCAGTTGTTCTAGAGTCTTCCCATTTGTGACCAAAAAAATTATACAGTATAGGCGGAACACCCCTAAAAGGTGTCTTAAGTCTAATGCAATAGAACTTATATTTTTATGGATTTAGTAATAGTGATTCTTCAGCTCTTCATAGAAATTACTATTATTAGCTCTTAACGCTCTTCAACTCCACAAAAGATGCGCAAAAGAAAAAAAATAACATTCACGCAAAAGTTTCGATCTTCTTATTAATTATAAATCCTTGAATGTTTTCAAAGGGGAAACTTTTTGAAAGGTCGGTAATGAAAGACTTGTCTCTTTCATCATGTAGATATGCAGACTGTGAAAAGCATGAAAAAAGTAAACATAACAGAAAGTAAATATTTATCACTAGGCCGGGTTTTGGAAATAAGTCTCACGAAATCAATAAGAAAACGGCCACTAACATTTCAAATGCTAGACAGCGACACCTGAGTTCGGGTAAAAACAAAACGAAAACAGATTAACCCTGATTTATTCATGCTGACCCTTGAATACTTACCCTATCACCCTCGAGGGGAAAAATGAACCACTTTCACTCAGGATCTTTCTTGTCGTCCATATTTTAAAAGGAGAGTTGAAGTTCTGGATGGCTGCACTATTCTTTGATCGATCTGTAAACCTATTCATCTAGGAGCTTTGATATAAATATGTCTTTTTTTTTTTCCCTCCAAATAGAGGCAATGGATGTTAACAGCACTTGCTTCGCTACGAGTGGTGTCCTCATCAAAATGTCCGTTGGAACTGCTTGCTGTCATAAACGGGGTTTTAGGGTTTCAACAATTATGTTTTGTAACTTTTTGAATATGATGATTTTTGAGGTAATATCAGAGTCCTTGTAATTTCCTTAAAAACGTAAGAAAGGAAAACCTATTTTTCAGAAACTTGTGAAGATAATACAATAGCTAAACAGAAACTTATTTGAAACTGTTTGAGGTAATTTAATGGAATTTGCAACAGACTATCATCTAAGAGGATTGCCTTGGAGATCGTATTTCTGTAGGTACTGATATAGATTTCCACTCGCCTAAAGATGGATCCTGTTACATACACAGAGTACAAACTAAATAGATTTTAGGATGAGCTTATAACAGGTGCTTCCTTAATTGCTGAATGGAACTTATGTCATAGTAAAATTCTAAACGTATTTTTCATATTTCTCATTTATTTATTAATCTGATATACTAAGTTTAAGAAAAAAAATCATAGTAACCTTAACAGGTTTAATATCCCCATGTATCTTTCTTTTTTATTAGCCACCATTTAACTATTTTTTTTACATACAGTTTTATTATTTAAATAAGTAAAAAGTAATGTTTCAATCTCCATGTTTTCTCCTTTAATAACTGGAAGCGGTTTACGTTCATCCCAAAAGATCTTATCACTACTTGAGTCCTATAAAAATAGTTTAAGAATAATACACTCCAATTAGGAAGCTCAAAGGAGTTACATATATATATATATATATATATATCTGTGTATATATCTGTGTATATATATATATATATATATATACAGTATATATGCGTGTGTGTATGTGTGTATATATATATATGTATATATATATATATATATATACATACATATTTCTATATATATATATATATATATACATATGTGTGTATATATATATATATATATATAAA
This sequence comes from Palaemon carinicauda, assembly GCF_036898095.1. NCBI lineage: Eukaryota > Metazoa > Arthropoda > Malacostraca > Decapoda > Palaemonidae > Palaemon > Palaemon carinicauda. The sequence goes on from NC_090731.1 coordinate 58,950,898, forward strand.
GGAACTATGATTCTTCATTAGGGAAATGAAACCATACTATCCAAAATGAAAGGGACTGAATGCATAAAATGACAGATGATATATAATTATGAGATAATGACAAAGTTCCAGGTGAAAGCAAACACCTAAGAAGAAAGGAATGGGAAAATAGAGAAACTGACTAACAGCGAGAGTGGTAATATAGATACGAATAAAATTGTTATGATGTCTGCGACACAGGTAATGAAAAGTATGGCTCAGTAAATTGAATCAGGGAATTAGATATGAGAATAGAGGAAAGGTGAGCTGGGGATTTGAGAGAGGAGAAGAAAAAATGGTTGGGATTTAAAGGGAGAAATCTGCCGAAGAAGGAACTTCATTATCTACAAGTAGATTACGCCACGGCAGTGGAAGAAAATAAAGAGGTACACAAACAAGAAAGAAAAATAAAACTCCAGCTTAATCTTACTGCATTTATGTTTGTTTATATACATGCTTACGTTCATTTTCTTATGAACTATGATGTACTATAATGATAATTATACAAGTAATCAGAAACAGTACAGATGTATGAAGATAGACCCAATTCATATAGACACAACAAGATATTCACTACAAGCAAGAAAAGATTATGTGAATATCTACAAGAGGAGTATGAGAGAAATGCAATTCTAAGAGTCGAGTCCACAAGGATGTCTTGGGGTTCAAATCTGGATAGTATAGTACCCCATAAAGATGCAAATTGGCTATGAGACTTGAAAAATAAGGGGAAAGACTATGTTAAACTTCAAGAGATTAGCATCATTACTAGTAAAATTAAGCCACAGGAGCGTTTAGTGTGCAAGGATCCTAACTGAATGACTTCTATTATATACCTGGAAACATTGCCTAGCAGCTACAAAAATTTGGAAAGCAATAATATGTACCACATTGAATGACAATATCACTAATAATAATGCTTGTTTGCCATTCAAACGGATATTGTTCACAAGAATTGTAGGCGAAGAACTAAAACTACTTAGAGGAAATATACGACATATCGAAGGGCCTGAAAGGATACCCCTGGAAAAGCAAAGAAAGAAAACCCCATCTCTTACAGGACAAGATCGAGAGGAGAAATTATATGAAAAACAAAACAGACTTAAACATGGAATTTATTGACTTACAGGAATGCCTACATGATGGTCCTCTCATACATGGCTGTTAACAGCATCAGACGAATTAATAACCTTACTCTCCAACGCAGTACTGGACAGAAAAAACAACCCCAACAACAACATAACTCATTATTATCATCTCCTCATACACTTATTGACGCTAAGTGCCTCGGTTAGATTTTTGCCCTTCGTCTCTATCTTGAGCTTTTAAAGCAATGCTTTCCCCCATTTCATCGCCTCCTACTTCATGCTTCATAGTCCTCAGCCATGTAGATCTAGGTCTTCTAACTCTTCTAGTGCCTTATGAAGCACAGTTGATAATCTGATGAACTAATCTCTCTTGGGGAGTGTGGAGACTATTCCCAAAACATCTCCATCTATACCTCACCATGATCTCATCCGCATATGGCATTCGAGTGATCTCTTTTTATAGTTTCATTTCTAATCCTGTCCCTGCCATAGAAACTCCTAATATTCTTCTGATGACTTTCTTCTCAAAATCTGTTGGATATTGTTTTATTATCATATCACAAATCGTGTCCATACAGTAACACTGTTTCTCACTAAACTGATATTTAGCCTGATTTTTATTTGTAATTTCAGCAACTTGATTTCCAATTTTTACATAACCTAACCATTGTCTGATTTGCATTTCTTACTAATCTATTATTAAATTACCATCCTAAAGACCCTGTATTATAGATCATATTTTATAAATATTTATATGATTTCTACCTCATTAATCCTTTCTCCTTCCAATGATATTTCATCTTACATAGCATATTCAGTTCTCATCATCTCTGTCTTTTTTCCTATTTATCTTAGGCCCCACCTCGTGTGATATTTTATGTATTCTGATAAGCAAGCATTGTGAAGCCTGTGTTGTTGTACTAATAAGGACAGCATCATCAGCATACTCTACTTTCATCCAGTTTTCTTTATCAATCCAGTCCAATTCTTCTCCTCCATTCCCCCAACTGTTCTATGCATTGCAAAATACTTGTGGAGGATAAACAACATAGGTGACAACATATTCCCTTCGAATACTCCACTGTTCACTGGAAATTCAATTGATAGGACTCCCACTAGCATTAAATTTCCACTAGCTATGCTCATGAACACATTTCATCAAATTTACACATTTAAGAGACTTCATAATAACCAAAGGTCTCTCCATAAAATTGGTCGGTTCATGCTATGAAATGATTTTTCATTGTCGTCAAATGCCATGAAAAGTACATCTCTCAAAAGGGAAATTTAGTCAGTACAACTACCTTTTAAATCCTGCTCGCTCATACTCAGCTTTTCGTCAATCTTTCTCTCTAGTCTGTTTAGAATAAGCATACTAAATAGTACATATTTTCATGGAAACGTTCAGCTTGGCTCCACAAGGCACTAGAAAGGTTAGAAGACCCAGACCTACATGCTGGGAGGGACTAAGAAACGTGAAGTAGGAGATGATGAATGGAGAAGTATTGAATTTAAATCTAAGATAGAGACGACTGGTGAAATATAACCGAGGCCCTTTGCGTCAATGGGCGTAGGAGGAGAGGATATGATATATTATCCAGACAACTGATGTAACTGTGATACCTCTGTAAGTATTGCAATTAGTCAGATCTTTTTGGGCTATTGTCACCAGCACTCCTAGCTCCAATTCATCAGGTTTTTTGCCTCTTCATGCCACATTCTATAAAATAATTTCATAAGCATTCTGGTAGTCAATCTAATTTCGCCCAATATCTTCTCAGCAGTTGTTCCATCGTACCCAGAGGCTTTCTATATCTTCAGAGTTTTAATGATTGAATTAACTTCAGGCATATTAAACTCGTTCATGGGCACATGTCGGTCTTCCTCAGCTTCAGGTATATCAATCAAATTATTTCCTTTTTATCTCCTATGCATGACCTCACTAAAGTGTGTGATCCAAAGTTGACTTTTTCATCTTCTGCGGTTATAACAGATCCATCTCTCTTTTTGATGGGCATATGCCTCTTCTTCATTACCCCGGTAGAGATTTCATTAACAAATTTTAGATTAATTATTACACCATAGCCACCCGCTGAATTCATAGCATTATCAACCTCATCTGCGTTCCTGTCTAAATATTCTCTACAGTCATTCTTGGCTTTTGTTTTGACCTCACTATCATAACTGGAATACTTAGCATGCTCTACCTTGTAATTTTCATTACTTCCTCGAAAACGTTCAACAATCAATTTCTATCTTTATCTCGTTTTTTAGCGTACAAAGTGTCATTTGATATCCATGGTTTTCTCCTTGTAACTGTAATTAGCAAAGATTCACTATCACCCTTTCTGTTCATAGTCTACATGATACCAGTGTCAATGATCCTAAAAAATCTAGACACAGCTACCAACTTGAAAGTAACGTTCAATGGCCCTTTGGAAAAACTAAGCATAGCAGCCAACTCGAAAGTCTGGGTCAATAGCCCTCAGAAATACTAAGCATAACAGGCAACTTGAAAGTTTGAATTAACGATTCTCAGAAAAAAATAGGCATAGCTTCCAACTTGAAAGTTATGGTTGATGATCCTCAGAAAAACTAGGCATAGCCGCCAACTTGAAAATTAAGATCAATGGCCCTCAAAAATAACTAAGCATAGGGACCTACAAAAAAGTTAGTTTCAATGTCCCTGGGAAAAACTAGGTATAGCAGCCTACTTGAAAGTTATGGTTAATCATCCTTATAAGAATTAAGCATAGCTGCTGACTTCAGGCAGTGTCATCAGTCAGCAAACATTCAGAGATAACACCAAAATATATGTGAAATACACTATGGCATTGAGCATGGAGTTAGACATTGATGACCATTGAGCCGTAGATATAGAAAGAGGAAAAATCATCTCGGCTCTAGAGTGAATGAATCCAAATTAGCTATAAAATCATGAGAATCCTGAAGGTAGACAATGCCTATTTTGGAAATCTTAGACTTGATGTGTAACGAAGATGTATGATCTTGCTTCATCTTTATTTATCTTTTCTGTTTATAGTTATTCTATCCATGATTTATTCTAGGTAACCCTCTGCTTCCATTTTCCAGTTCACCCTTCATCACTCCTCTACTCCATGATGCTCAGAAGTAGATTTCCACAGCGCTGCCTATTATGTCTGTATGAAATATTTAATGGTTCCTATTTCCTTGAAAGTTATGTTCTAGGATGAATTATTCACCAATCTTGTATGTAAATTGTACATTATAATTATTATTTATCTTATTGACATGTCTCTACTTAATTCCAGTTTTTAATTTTCAAACAATTATACATGCCAGTTAGTTATGTTCTAGAACTGCAAGATTACACCTTGCATTCTTATAGACATGGCTCAAGACCTCTGCTCCTACAGACACAATTACATCCCTTTTTCAAGATCTGATATGGCGCCATAAGTTTTGCGTAGGCCTAGACATCCAAAACATTTATGCCATTACCTGACTAAATCATGCCACCCAGGTAAACTTGCGGCCCATTTTAAACTGCCCATTCAATGCAAGCTGAGTTCCATCCTTTTACTTTAATAACTTCTCAATGCCATCAGGCAGTTCAAGGGTCAATAGCACATATACCTTGTCCTCTGTGACCAGCAATGATATTTCTTCGAAATTAGGTACCTGTTAAATCAGTGATATAGCAGCGGCAGGGTATCTTATTTGACGTTCTTGCCGAGAAACAAGATCATAATCACAGAGATAGGGTGCAAATGACAACTTAGCAAACAGAAACTCTGTCCTATGGAACATCAAAGGACTGAAGCATCACCCAAAGGTCAAAAGAAATTCTAAGCACGTGTCAATAAAGGTTTCTTTGTTCCCATATTTCCCCTTCAGCTAATGAATATATACTGTAGGTGATTTGTATTTAGGCATATTACTGTCTTTTTTTTTTTTCCTTTTATCTAGCTATGGATATTCAGGCGTGTGTGCTGAAGATTCTGTAAACTTCGGGTTGATTTGTGTTTTATTCTTTTTTTTCAGTAACCTTAATGGTCATATGTTATTTTGATATTACTTGTGGTATATTTAATTCTTTTCCTGTAACATCAAGGGTAATTTGACGCCAAAAGGCTATTTTTTTTTTTTATGTACTCTATGACTAACTTTTTGTTCATGGCATAACATTCATTTACTCTTGCCTCTGATTGTTATTCTTATCATATTTAGCATTACTTTTGATTTCATGTGCTTTTTTATTTACCCCTATTTACTAGCTACAGTTTTCCAGCATTTAGCTTTCAATAATTTTTTACGTTAGCCTTACAAAAATCACATTAGTTTTTTAATAAATGCATTGGATATATTAAAGTTATCTTTGATTTTAGCTAAACTTCTCTTCCAGATTTTTATAAATTTTCCAAAATAGTATGAAGATTCTAAATCACATTATCAGTGTGGAGGATTTATTTTTGCTTTATTTTAATTTCTGTTTTTTGCCAAATACTGAGAGAGAGAGAGAGAGAGAGAGAGAGAGAGAGAGAGAGAGAGAGAGAGAGAGAGAGAGAGAGAGAGAGAGAGAGTGTGGTAGTTAGCGAATGATTGTTTGTAGTGGGAAAGACTGTTGGTATATTTGAGGTTGTTTGTTTAAATTTTTTTAGTTGGGTTACGACAGTGGTGAATGTTTCGGTGCGAATGCTTTTTATATTTGACTGCAGCTTAAGGCAGTTGTGTGAACGCTGGATTATATATACTTTTCGACCAGCGTGGAAGTGTTTTTTGATTTTCTAAGTAAGTACAGCTTTGTTTATCTTTGCTTGTAGTGATTGTGAATGATAGGAACAATTTATTATTTATCTTTGATTATAGTGCGATAGTTCAGTTAGTTAGGAGTGTTCATAGGTGTTTTTCTTTTTTATTTTGGCAGGCCGTGATTCCTCCTTTTAGAGAGATATTTTGAATATTGATTGATGACCTGGCTTGATATAAGGGACTTGGAACTGACTGCTATTTTAGATTTGGATATAATTGGTAACGACTTGGCTGTAATAAGGAATTTTCGGATGATGATGATGATGATGAGGATGACGATGATGACATCCCGGACCCCAATTAGGGAGGCAGTGGTGACAATTTGCCACGCAGTGGCATAGTTGACCACCAAGTGGTGATACTGGTAGTTTGCCATTAAAGACAGTTGGCAGTGTGTGGACGACTGTATTGGTGTCCCTAAAATATATACAGTATATAAACATATTTGGTTGTGGTGCATCTTAGTTTCAAGTTTTGATATTTTTTCTACGGGTTTATGTGAACGTGGTGTTTGTTATTTATTTTGTATGTTAAGTTTTTTTGTGTTGTCTGTATGATATCTTTAGTTTCAAGTATAATAATAATTTTGATTGCGTTTACTTTTCAGAATATAGTGTTAAGGTTATGTTTTGTTTTCATTTTCCTTCGGTCCAAGAGTCCAGTTGATAACGTAAGGGGAAAGTTTGTGCAGAGGAGACATTTGTCATTTAGTATGATCAAGGGTGTAGGGGTTGTTTTGCAACATCCCGCCACATTATTCTGGCGCCCGAACAGGGACTGCTGAGGCGGGACTGATAGCTGGACTCCTAGATGAAGGACTGAATAGGATAAGAAATTAGAGTAAGGTTGATGAAAAATGGAGGAGCAATTAAGGGTTTTGAAAGAGGAATTGCGACTGAGTAAGGAGCGTGAGGAGAGGTTGCTAGTAGAGAATTTGAGGTTGAACTGGGAGAATGTGGCGATGCAGAAGGAGCTTAGGGAGTTAAAGGGAACTGTAGAGAGAGTGGAAGAATGTGTTGAGATAAGGATGAAAAAGAATGAGGAACGAATGGTGAACCGATTGGAAGCTATGATGGGGCAAGTCATGGGGATGATGAAAACTATAATGGGTGAAGGTGCAGTCGGAGGAGTGTCCTCAGCTTCGGGTAATGGGTTGATAGTGGATGAGAAGGCTAAGTTTAGTGATAATGGGAAAGGAAGTGATAGTGATATTAATAGTAATAGTGATAGTGAGATTGAAGATAAGGCAATAAGGCATAGTAAGGATGAACAGAAAGGTGAGAGGAAAGATGAAAGGAAAGGTAAAAGTGATGTGAAGAAAGGGAAGAAAAAGTATCAGGCTGATAGCAAGGACGATCGTGAATGGGTGAAAGTGGCGAGTAAGAAAAGGGCTAGGAAGAGTATGATCAAGGATAGGAGTATGACTGTGGAATTAGATTCCCTATATTCTAGCGAGGAAGTAGGAAACAAGAAGGAAAGTAGCAGTGATGATAGCAATGAGAATGAACGTGATGTGTGTAAGACTGTATTTATGAGAGAGGTACCTCGGTGTGAAAGGTTCAATGAGCATAGTAGTAGGGATGTATACGTGTTTTTCAAGGAGTATGAGAGGTATTGTCAGGATAAGTATGGTGATAGTAAAAGAGTTTGGGCTAGGGAGTTAGGAGAATATTTTTTCTGGGTATTTGTTGACGATGTATGGAGTGATAATGAGTGTAGGTGACGTTGTTTATGAAAGTGTGAAAAAGAGAATTATTGACCAGGTAAAACGTATGAAAGGGAGTGTTAAGTATAAGCTTAAATATGATTTTGATAAAGCAAGGATGAATGCAGGAGAAGCGATATCGATGTATGTATGTAGGTTGGAAACTTTAGCTAGGAAGAAGTATGGGGATGAAGGTATAAATGAGAATAAGGAGTTAATGAAGAAGTTTTTGGCTACTCTACCCGAGAATGTTGCCAAGTTTGTTAATTTGAAACGGAAGGAGAAAATGAGGTGGACGAAAGAAAGATTGACATGGAATGATATTTTTCAGATAGTTGAGGATTACCAGTTGGATAGATGTATAAAATAAAGTAAATCTGTGAGTGTAAGGACTGGAATGGAAGAAAGTGTAATAGAATTTGGTAGTTATAAGGATGCAATTTTGAGAGGACCAATGAGGGTAGCTGATAATGTAGTAGATAGGAGTGTTAGGGCTAGTAATGTGAGAATACCTGTAAGGACAAATGAAGGATTTAGGCAGGGTAATTGGCGCAATAGGGATAGGAGTGTGAGTGCACATCGAGGTATTTCAGATAGCCGTATCCGTGATGAAAAGTGTTATAGGCGTGGGAAAGTAGGTCATAAGAAGAATGAATGTAGATGGGCTCTAGGTGCTTGTTTTGGATGTGGTGAGGTAGGGCATAGAATTAGTGAGTGCAAGAAAGAGAAAGAGGTTAAGTGTTTTCAGTGAGGTATGACTGGGCACATAGCGAGTGGATGTCGTAGTAATCATTTTAATGTAATTTGTGGTAATTGTGGTAAGGATGGTCATTATGCTAGAATGTGCAAGGAGCTGCGGAGTAAGTGTACTGAATGTGGTGCAGATGGGCATGTAGCTAAAGTATGTAGGAAGAAGGGATTAAGTCAGCCAGGATGTTCGGGAAACTAGAGTGTGAGAGGGTTCAACTGGGTGAGTCCTCCTGTGTTTGTGGAAGGAATAGGATCAATGTTTGTGAGAATGGGATGAATAATTGGTTAGAAATGAGCAAGTATGAATCTAGTATGCATGAGAAGTTAGGGCTGGAAAATAAACAATTAGTGTTAGTTGAATATAGGAAAAAGAGGCGTTTGAAAGTTTTAAGTGAGGAGAAAGTACAAGGGAAATTTATAAGTAAAAGTGAGAACAGAAATAAGTATGACAAGGGTGTAAATGTGCAAGTGTGTATGGAAGATAAATGTGTTAATACAGATGAATCATTGCTGAGTATGAATGATACCTATAGTGTGTGTGGCTTTTCCTTAGGTGATGTAAAAGAAAGGATGACGAATGCGAGAATGAGAGACAGGAGAATGATAAGTAGCATGAATGAATCTTTTGCTAAAGTTGAGAATGTTTTTGATGAAATGGATGAACTGTTTACAGAAATGAGTGTAATTATAGGGCCAAACGAAAACGAGGTAGATGGGATTGTACATGATATATTAGATGATAGGGATTTAGATAAGAATAGTGTTAATGTAGCGAATGATTGTGATAAGGAAGAAGTGAATGAGAGAGTGTATGGAGGCCCAGTTACTCGGAGTAGAGGTCCCGTTCCCGACTGCGACTGGGTTATGAAAAAAATAATGTAAGTGTTGTGTGAGGAGGATTTGGCAAAGTAAGGGGGGAGGAATGTGGAGGATTTATTTTTATTTTAATTTCTGTTTTTTGCCAAATCCTGAGAGAGAGAGAGAGAGAGAGAGAGAGAGAGAGAGAGAGAGAGAGAGAGAGAGAGAGAGAGAGAGAGAGAGTGGTAGTTAGCGAATGATTGTTTGTAGTGGGAAAGACTGTCGGTTATTTGAGGTTGTTTGTTTACATTTTTTTATTTAGGTTACGACAGTGGTGAATGTTTCGGAGCGAATGCTTTTTTTATTTGACTGCAGCTTAAGGCAGTTGTGTGAACGCTGGATTATATATACTTGTCGACCAGCGTGGAAGTTTTTTTTGATTTTCTAAGTAAGTACAGCTTTGTTTATCTTTGCTTGTAGTGATTGTGAATGATAGGAACAATTTATTATTTATCTTTGATTATAGTGCGATAGTTCAGTTAGTTAGGAGTGTTCATAGGTGTTTTTCTTTTTTATTTTGGCAGGCCGTGATTCATCCTTTGAGAGAGATATTTTGAATATTGATTGATGACCTGTCTTGATATAAGGGACTTGGAACTGACTGCTATTTTAGATTTGGATATAATTGGTAACGACTTGGCTGTAATAAGGAATTTTCGGATGATGATGATGATGATGAGGATGACGATGATGACATCCCGGACCCCAATTAGGGAGGCAGTGGTGACAATTTGCCACGCAGTGGCATAGTTGACCACCAAGTGGTGATACTGGTAGTTTGCCATTAAAGACAGTTGGCAGTGTGTGGACGACTGTATTGGTGTCCCTAAAATATATACAGTATATAAACATATTTGGTTGTGGTGCATCTTAGTTTCAAGTTTTGATATTTTTTCTACGGGTTTATGTGAACGTGGTGTTTGTTATTTATTTCGTATGTTAAGTTTTTTTGTGTTGTCTGTATGATATCTTTAGTTTCAAGTATAATAATAATTTTGATTGCATTTACTTTTAAGAATATAGTGTTAAGGTTATGTTTTGTTTTCATTTTCCTTCGGTCCAAGAGTCCAGTTGATAACGTAAGGGGAAAGTTTGTGCAGAGGAGACATTTGTCATTTAGTGTGATCAAGGGTGTGGGGGTTGTTTTGCAACATCCCGCCACATTATTCTGGCGCCCGAACAGGGACTGCTGAGGCGGGACTGATAGCTGGACTCCTAGATGAAGGACTGAATAGGATAAGAAATTAGAGTAAGGTTGATGAAAAATGGAGGAGCAATTAAGGGTTTTGAAAGAGGAATTACGACTGAGTAAGGAGCGTGAGGAGAGGTTGCTAGTAGAGAATTTGAGGTTGAACTGGGAGAATGTGGCGATGCAGAAGGAGCTTAGGGAGTTAAAGGGAACTGTAGAGAGAGTGGAAGAATGTGTTGAGATGAGGATGAAAAAGAATGAGGAACGAATGGTGAACCGATTGGAAGCTATGATGGGGCAAGTCATGGGGATGATGAAAACTATAATGGGTGAAGGTGCAGTCGGAGGAGTGTCCTCAGCTTCGGGTAATGGGTTGATAGTGGATGAGAAGGCTAAGTTTAGTGATAATGGGAAAGGAAGTGATAGTGATATTAATAGTAATAGTGATAGTGAGATTGAAGATAAGGCAATAAGGCATAGTAAGGATGAACAGAAAGGTGAGAGGAAAGATGAAAGGAAAGGTAAAAGTGATGTGAAGAAAGGGAAGAAAAAGTATCAGGCTGATAGCAAGGACGATCGCGAATGGGTGAAAGTGGCGAGTAAGAAAAGGGCTAGGAAGAGTATGATCAAGGATAGGAGTATGACTGTGGAATTAGATTCCCTATATTCTAGCGAGGAAGTAGGAAAAGAGAAGGAAGGTAGCAGTGATGATAGCAATGAGAATGAACGTGATGTGTGTAAGACTGTATTTATGAGAGAGGTACCTCGGTGTGAAAGGTTCAATGAGCATAGTAGTAGGGATGTATACGTGTTTTTCAAGGAGTATGAGAGGTATTGTCAGGATAAGTATGGTGATAGTAAAAGAGTTTGGGCTAGGGAGTTAGGAGAATATTTGTCTGGGCATTTGTTGACGATGTATGGAGTGATAATGAGTGTAGGTGACGTTGTTTATGAAAGTGTGAAAAAGAGAATTATTGACCAGGTAAAACGTATGAAAGGGAGTGTTAAGTATAAGCTTAAATATGATTTTGATGAAGCACGGATGAATGCAGGAGAAGCGATATCGATGTATGTATGTAGGTTGGAAACTTTAGCTAGGAAGAAGTATGGGGATGAAGGTATAAATGAGAATAAGGAGTTAATGAAGAAGTTTTTGGCTACTCTACCCGAGAATGTTGCCAAGTTTGTTAATTTGAAACGGAAGGAGAAAATGAGGTGGACGAAAGAAAGATTGACATGGGATGATATTTTTCAGATAGTTGAGGATTACGAGTTGGATAGATGTATAAAAGAAAGTAAATCTGTGATTGTAAGGACTGGAATGGAAGAAAGTGTAATAGAATTTGGTAGTTATAAGGATGCAATTTTGAGAGGACCAATGAGGGTAGCTGATAATGTAGTAGATAGGAGTGTTAGGGCTAGTAATGTGGGAATACCTGTAAGGACAAATGAAGGATTTAGGCAGGGTAATTGGCGCAATAGGGATAGGAGTGTGAGTGCACATCGAGGTATGTCAGATAGCCGTGTCCGTGATGAAAAGTGTTATAGGCGTGGGAAAGTAGGTCATAAGAAGAATGAATGTAGATGGGCTCTAGGTGCTTGTTTTGGATGTGGTGAGGTAGGGCATAGAATTAGTGAGTGCAAGAAAGAGAAAGAGGTTAAGTGTTTTCAGTGAGGTATGACTGGGCACATAGCGAGTGGATGTCGTAGTAATCATTTTAATGTAATTTGTGGTAATTGTGGTAAGGATGGTCATTATGCTAGAATGTGCAAGGAGCTGCGGAGTAAGTGTACTGAATGTGGCGCAGATGGGCATGTAGCTAAAGTATGTAGGAAGAAGGGATTAAGTCAGCCAGGATGTCTGGGAAACTAGAGTGTGAGAGGGTTCAACTGGGTGAGTCCTCCTGTGTTTGTGGAAGGAATAGGATCAATGTTTGTGAGAATGGGATGAATAATTGGTTAGAAATGAGCAAGTATGAATCTAGTATGCATGAGAAGTTAGGGCTGGAAAATAAACAATTAGTGTTAGTTGAATATAGGAAAAAGAGGCGTTTGAAAGTTTTAAGTGAGGAGAAAGTACAAGGGAAATTTATAAGTAAAAGTGAGAACAGAAATAAGTATGACAAGGGTGTAAATGTGCAAGTGTGTATGGAAGATAAATGTGTTAATACAGATGAATCATTGCTGAGTATGAATGATACCTATAGTGTGTGTGGCTTTTCCTTAGGTGATGTAAAAGAAAGGATGACGAATGCGAGAATGAGAGACAGGAGAATGATAAGTAGCATGAATGAATCTTTTGCTAAAGTTGAGAATGTTTTTGATGAAATGGATGAACTGTTTACAGAAATGAGTGTAATTATAGGGCCAAAAGAAAACGAGGTAGATGGGATTGTACATGATATATTAGATGATAGGGATTTAGATAAGAATAGTGTTAATGTAGCGAATGATTGTGATAAGGAAGAAGTGAATGAGAGAGTGTATGGAGGCCCAGTTACTCGGAGTAGAGGTCCCGTTCCCGACTGCGACTGGGTTATGAAAAAAATAATGTAAGTGTTGTGTGAGAAGGATTTGGCAAAGTAAGGGGGGAGGAATGTGGAGGATTTATTTTTATTTTAATTTCTGTTTTTTGCCAAATCCTGAGAGAGAGAGAGAGAGAGAGAGAGAGAGAGAGAGAGAGAGAGAGAGAGAGAGAGAGTGGTAGTTAGCGAATGATTGTTTGTAGTGGGAAAGACTGTCGGTATATTTGAGGTTGTTTGTTTACATTTTTTTAGTTAGGTTACGACAGTGGTGAATGTTTCGGAGCGAATGCTTTTTTTATTTGACTGCAGCTTAAGGCAGTTGTGTGAACGCTGGATTATATATACTTTTCGACCAGCGTGGAAGTGTTTTTTGATTTTCTAAGTAAGTACAGCTTTGTTTATCTTTGCTTGTAGTGATTGTGAATGATAGGAAAAATTTATTATTTATCTTTGATTATAGTGCGATAGTTCAGTTAGTTAGGAGTGTTCATAGGTGTTTTTCTTTTTTATTTTGGCAGGCCGTGATTCCTCCTTTGAGAGAGATATTTTGAATATTGATTGATGACCTGGCTTGATATAAGGGACTTGGAACTGACTGCTATTTTAGATTTGGATATAATTGGTAACGACTTGGCTGTAATAAGGAATTTTCGGATGATGATGATGATGATGAGGATGACGATGATGACATCCCGGACCCCAATTAGGGAGGCAGTGGTGACAATTTGCCACGCAGTGGCATAGTTGACCACCAAGTGGTGATACTGGTAGTTTGCCATTAAAGACAGTTGGCAGTGTGTGGACGACTGTATTGGTGTCCCTAAAATATATACAGTATATAAACATATTTGGTTGTGGTGCATCTTAGTTTTAAGTTTTGATATTTTTTCTCCGGGTTTATGTGAATGTGGTGTTTATTATTTATTTCGTATGTTAAGTTTTTTTGTGTTGTCTGTATGATATCTTTAGTTTCAAGTGTAATAATAATTTTGATTGCGTTTACTTTTAAGAATATAGTGTTAAGGTTATGTTTTGTTTTCATTTTCCTTCGGTCCAAGAGTCCAGTTGATAACGTAAGGGGAAAGTTTGTGCAGAGGAGACATTTGTCATTTAGTGTGATCAAGGGTGTGGGGGTTGTTTTGCAACATCCGCCACATTATTCTGGCTCTAGAACAGGGACTGCTGAGGCGGGACTGATAGCTGGACTCCTAGACAAAGGACTGAATAGGATAAGAAATTAGAGTAAAGTTGATGAAAAATGGAGGAGCAATTAAGGGTTTTGAAGGAGGAATTGCGACTGAGTAAGGAGCGTGAGGAGAAGTTGCTAGTAGAGAATTTGAGGTTGAACTGGGAGAATGTGGCGATGCAGAAGGAGCTTAGGGAGTTAAAGGGAACTGTAGAGAGAGTGGAAGAATGTGTTGAGATGAGGTTGAAAAAGAATGAGGAACGAATAGTGAACCGATTGGAAGCTATGATGGGGCAAGTCATAGGGATGATGAAGAAAACTATAATGGGTGAAGGTGCAGTCTCAGGAGTGTCCTCAGCTTCGGGTAATGGGTTGATAGTGGATGAGAAGGCTAAGTTTAGTGATAATGGGAAAGGAAGTGATAGTGATATTAATAGTAATAGTGATAGTGAGATTGAAGATAAGGGAATAAGGCATAGTAAGGATGAACAGAAAGGTGAGAGGAAAGATGAAAGGAAAGGTAAAAGTGATGTGAAGAAAGGGAAGAAAAAGTATCAGGCTGATAGCAAGGACGATCGCGAATGGGTGAAAGTGGCGAGTAAGAAAAGGGCTAGGAAGAGTATGATCAAGGATAGGAGTATGACTGTGGAATTAGATTCCCTATATTCTAGCGAGGAAGTAGGAAAAGAGAAGGAAGGTAGCAGTGATGATAGCAGTGAGAATGAACGTGATGTGTGTAAGACTGTGTTTATGAGAGAGGTACCTCGGTGTGAAAGGTTCAATGAGCATAGTAGTAGGGATGTATACGTGTTTTTCAAGGAGTATGAGAGGTATTGTCAGGATAAGTATGGTGATAGTAAAAGAGTTTGGGCTAGGGAGTTAGGAGAATATTTGTCTGGGTATTTGTTGACGATGTATTGAGTGATAATGAGTGTAGGTGAAGTTGATTATGAAAGTGTGAAAAAGAGAATAATTGAGCAGGTAAAACGTATGAAAGGGAGTGTTAAGTATAAGCTTAAGAATGATTTTGATGAAGCAAGGATGAATGCAGGAGAAGCAATATCGATGTATGTATGTAGGCTGGAAACTTTAGCTAGGAAGAAGTATGGGGATGAAGGTATAAATGAGAATAAGGAGTTAATGAAGAAGTTTTTGGCTACTCTACCCGAGAATGTTGCCAAGTTTGTTAATTTGAAACGGAAGGAGAAAATGAGGTGGACGAAAGAAAGATTGACATGGGATGATATTTTTCAGATAGTTGAGGATTACCAGTTGGATAGATGTATAAAAGAAAGTAAATCTGTGAGTGTAAGGACTGGAATGGAAGAAAGTGTAATAGAATTTGGTAGTCATAAGGATGCAATTTTGAGAGGACCAATGAGGGTAGCTGATAATGTAGTAGATGGGAGTGTTAGGGCTAGTAATGTGGGAATACCTGTAAGGACAAATGAAGGATTTAGGCAGGGTAATTGGCGCAATAGGGATAGGAGTGTGAGTGCACATCGAGGTATGTCAGATAGCCGTGTCCGTGATGAAAAGTGTTATAGGCGTGGGAAAGTAGGTCATAAGAAGAATGAATGTAGATGGGCTCTAGGTGCTTGTTTTGGATGTGGTGAGGTAGGGCATAGAATTAGTGAGTGCAAGAAAGAGAAAGAGGTTAAGTGTTTTCAGTGAGGTATGACTGGGCACATAGCGAGTGGATGTCGTAGTAATCATTTTAATGTAATTTGTGGTAATTGTGGTAAGGATGGTCATTATGCTAGAATGTGCAAGGAGCTGCGGAGTAAGTGTACTGAATGTGGCGCAGATGGGCATGTAGCTAAAGTATGTAGGAAGAAGGGATTAAGTCAGCCAGGATGTTCGGGAAACTAGAATGTGAGAGGGTTCAACTGGGTGAGTCCTCCTTTGTTTGTGGAAGGAATAGGATCAATGTTTGTGAGAATGGGATGAATAATTGGTTAGAAATGAGCAAGTATGAATCTAGTATGCATGAGAAGTTAGGGCTGGAAAATAAACAATTAGTGTTAGTTGAATATAGGAAAAAGAGGCGTTTGAAAGTTTTAAGTGAGGAGAAAGTACAAGGGAAATTTATAAGTAAAAGTGAGAACAGAAATAAGTATGACAAGGGTGTAAATGTGCAAGTGTGTATGGAAGATAAATGTGTTAATACAGATGAATCATTGCTGAGTATGAATGATACCTATAGTGTGTGTGGCTTTTCCTTAGGTGATGTAAAAGAAAGGATGACGAATGCGAGAATGAGAGACAGGAGAATGATAAGTAGCATGAATGAATCTTTTGCTAAAGTTGAGAATGTTTTTGATGAAATGGATGAACTGTTTACAGAAATGAGTGTAATTATAGGGCCAAAAGAAAACGAGGTAGATGGGATTGTACATGATATATTAGATGATAGGGATTTAGATAAGAATAGTGTTAATGTAGCGAATGATTGTGATAAGGAAGAAGTGAATGAGAGAGTGTATGGAGGCCCAGTTACTCGGAGTAGAGGTCCCGTTCCCGACTGCGACTGGGTTATGAAAAAAATAATGTAAGTGTTGTGTGAGAAGGATTTGGCAAAGTAAGGGGGGAGGAATGTGGAGGATTTATTTTTATTTTAATTTCTGTTTTTTGCCAAATCCTGAGAGAGAGAGAGAGAGAGAGAGAGAGAGAGAGAGAGAGAGAGAGAGAGAGAGAGAGAGAGAGAGAGAGAGAGAGTGGTAGTTAGCGAATGATTGTTTGTAGTGGGAAAGACTGTCGGTATGTTTGAGGTTGTTTGTTTACATTTATTTAGTTGGGTTACGACAGTGGTGAATGTTTCGGAGCGAATGCTTTTTTATTTGACTGCAGCTTAAGGCATTTGTGTGAACGCTGGATTATATATACTTTTCGACCAGCGTGGAAGTGTTTTTTGATTTTCTAAGTAAGTACAGCTTTGTTTATCTTTGCGTGTAGTGATTGTGAATGATAGGAAAAATTTATTATTTATCTTTGATTATAGTGCGATAGTTCAATTAGTTAGTAGTGTTCATAAGTGTTTTTCTTTTTTATTTTGGCAGGCCGTGATTCCTCCTTTGAGAGAGATATTTTGAATATTGATTGATGACCTGGCTTGATATAAGGGACTTGGAACTGACTGCTATTTTAGATTTGGATATAATTGGTAACGACTTGGCTGTAATAAGGAATTTTCGGATGATGATGATGATGAGGATGACGATGATGACATCCCGGACCCCAATTAGGGAGGCAGTGGTGACAATTTGCCACGCAGTGGCATAGTTGACCACCAAGTGGTGATACTGGTAGTTTGCCATTAAAGACAGTTGGCAGTGTGTGGACGACTGTATTGGTGTCCCTAAAATATATACAGTATATAAACATATTTGGTTGTGGTGCATCTTAGTTTCAAGTTTTGATATTTTTTCTACGGGTTTATGTGAACGTGGTGTTTGTTATTTATTTCGTATGTTAAGTTTTTTTGTGTTGTCTGTATGATATCTTTAGTTTCAAGTATAATAATAATTTTGATTGCGTTTACTTTTAAGAATATAGTGTTAAGGTTATGTTTTGTTTTCATTTTCCTTCGGTCCAAGAGTCCAGTTGATAACGTAAGGGGAAAGTTTGTGCAGAGGAGACATTTGTCATTTAGTGTGATCAAGGGTGTGGGGGTTGTTTTGCAACATCCCGCCACATTATTCTGGCGCCCGAACAGGGACTGCTGAGGCGGGACTGATAGCTGGACTCCTAGATGAAGGACTGAATAGGATAAGAAATTAGAGTAAGGTTGATGAAAAATGGAGGAGCAATTAAGGGTTTTGAAGGAGGAATTGCGACTGAGTAAGGAGCGTGAGGAGAGGTTGCTAGTAGAGAATTTGAGGTTGAACTGGGAGAATGTGGCGATGCAGAAGGAGCTTAGGGAGTTAAAGGGAACTGTAGAGATAGTGGAAGAATGTGTTGAGATGAGGATGAAAACGAATGAGGAACGAATGGTGAACCGATTGGAAGCTATGATGGGGCAAGTCATGGGGATGATGAAGAAAACTATAATGGGTGAAGGTGCAGTCGGAGGAGTGTCCTCAGCTTCGGGTAATGGGTTGATAGTGGATGAGAAGGCTAAGTTTAGTGATAATGGGAAAGGAAGTGATAGTGATATTAATAGTAATAGTGATAGTGAGATTGAAGATAAGGCAATAAGGCATAGTAAGGATGAACAGAAAGGTGAGAGGAAAGATGAAAGGAAAGGTAAAAGTGATGTGAAGAAAGGGAAGAAAAAGTATCAGGCTGATAGCAAGGACGATCGCGAATGGGTGAAAGTGGCGAGTAAGAAAAGGGCTAGGAAGAGTATGATCAAGGATAGGAGTATGACTGTGGAATTAGATTCCCTATATTCTAGCGAGGAAGTAGGAAAAGAGAAGGAAGGTAGCAGTGATGATAGCAGTGAGAATGAACGTGATGTGTGTAAGACTGTGTTTATGAGAGAGGTACCTCGGTGTGAAAGGTTCAATGAGCATAGTAGTAGGGATGTATACGTGTTTTTCAAGGAGTATGAGAGGTATTGTCAGGATAAGTATGGTGATAGTAAAAGAGTTTGGGCTAGGGAGTTAGGAGAATATTTGTCTGGGTATTTGTTGACGATGTATGGAGTGATAATGAGTGTAGGTGACGTTGATTATGAAAGTGTGAAAAAGAGAATAATTGAGCAGGTAAAACGTATGAAAGGGAGTGTTAAGTATAAGCTTAAGAATGATTTTGATGAAGCAAGGATGAATGCAGGAGAAGCGATATCGATGTATGTATGTAGGCTGGAAACTTTAGCTAGGAAGAAGTATGGGGATGAAGGTATAAATGAGAATAAGGAGTTAATGAAGAAGTTTTTGGCTACTCTACCCGAGAATGTTGCCAAGTTTGTTAATTTGAAACGGAAGGAGAAAATGAGGTGGACGAAAGAAAGATTGACATGGGATGATATTTTTCAGATAGTTGAGGATTACGAGTTGGATAGATGTATAAAAGAAAGTAAATCTGTGAGTGTAAGGACTGGAATGGAAGAAAGTGTAATAGAATTTGGTAGTTATAAGGATGCAATTTTGAGAGGACCAATGAGGGTAGCTGATAATGTAGTAGATGGGAGTGTTAGGGCTAGTAATGTGGGAATACCTGTAAGGACAAATGAAGGATTTAGGCAGGGTAATTGGCGCAATAGGGATAGGAGTGTGAGTGCACATCGAGGTATGTCAGATAGCCGTGTCCGTGATGAAAAGTGTTATAGGCGTGGGAAAGTAGGTCATAAGAAGAATGAATGTAGATGGGCTCTAGGTGCTTGTTTTGGATGTGGTGAGGTAGGGCATAGAATTAGTGAGTGCAAGAAAGAGAAAGAGGTTAAGTGTTTTCAGTGAGGTATGACTGGGCACATAGCGAGTGGATGTCGTAGTAATCATTTTAATGTAATTTGTGGTAATTGTGGTAAGGATGGTCATTATGCTAGAATGTGCAAGGAGCTGCGGAGTAAGTGTACTGAATGTGGTGCAGATGGGCATGTAGCTAAAGTATGTAGGAAGAAGGGATTAAGTCAGCCAGGATGTTCGGGAAACTAGAATGTGAGAGGGTTCAACTGGGTGAGTCCTCCTTTGTTTGTGGAAGGAATAGGATCAATGTTTGTGAGAATGGGATGAATAATTGGTTAGAAATGAGCAAGTATGAATCTAGTATGCATGAGAAGTTAGGGCTGGAAAATAAACAATTAGTGTTAGTTGAATATAGGAAAAAGAGGCGTTTGAAAGTTTTAAGTGAGGAGAAAGTACAATGGAAATTTATAAGTAAAAGTGAGAACAGAAATAAGTATTACAAGGGTGTAAATGTGCAAGTGTGTATGGAAGATAAATGTGTTAATACAGATGAATCATTGCTGAGTATGAATGATACCTATAGTGTGTGTGGCTTTTCCTTAGGTGATGTAAAAGAAAGGATGACGAATGCGAGAATGAGAGACAGGAGAATGATAAGTAGCATGAATGAATCTTTTGCTAAAGTTGAGAATGTTTTTAATGAAATGGATGAACTGTTTACAGAAATGAGTGTAATTATAGGGCCAAACGAAAACGAGGTAGATGGGATTGTACATGATATATTAGATGATAGGGATTTAGATAAGAATAGTGTTAATGTAGCGAATAATTGTGATAAGGAAGAAGTGAATGAGAGAGTGTATGGAGGCCCAGTTACTCGGAGTAGAGGTCCCGTTCCCGACTGCGACTGGGTTATGAAAAAAATAATGTAAGTGTTGTGTGAGAAGGATTTGGCAAAGTAAGGGGGGAGGAATGTGGAGGATTTATTTTCATTTTAATTTCTGTTTTTTGCCAAATCCTGAGAGAGAGAGAGAGAGAGAGAGAGAGAGAGAGAGAGAGAGAGAGAGAGAGAGAGAGAGAGAGTGGTAGTTAGCGAATGATTGTTTGTAGTGGGAAAGACTGTCGGTATGTTTGAGGTTGTTTGTTTACATTTATTTAGTTGGGTTACGACAGTGGTGAATGTTTCGGAGCGAATGCTTTTTTATTTGACTGCAGCTTAAGGCATTTGTGTGAACGCTGGATTATATATACTTTTCGACCAGCGTGGAAGTGTTTTTTGATTTTCTAAGTAAGTACAGCTTTGTTTATCTTTGCGTGTAGTGATTGTGAATGATAGGAAAAATTTATTATTTATCTTTGATTATAGTGCGATAGTTCAATTAGTTAGTAGTGTTCATAAGTGTTTTTCTTTTTTATTTTGGCAGGCCGTGATTCCTCCTTTGAGAGAGATATTTTGAATATTGATTGATGACCTGGCTTGATATAAGGGACTTGGAACTGACTGCTATTTTAGATTTGGATATAATTGGTAACGACTTGGCTGTAATAAGGAATTTTCGGATGATGGTGATGATGAGGATGACGATGATGACATCCCGGACCCCAATTAGGGAGGCAGTGGTGACAATTTGCCACGCAGTGGCATAGTTGACCACCAAGTGGTGATACTGGTAGTTTGCCATTAAAGACAGTTGGCAGTGTGTGGACGACTGTATTGGTGTCCCTAAAATATATACAGTATATAAACATATTTGGTTGTGGTGCATCTTAGTTTTAAGTTTTGATATTTTTTCTCCGGGTTTATGTGAACGTGGTGCTTGTTATCTATTTTGTATGTTAAGTTTTTTTGTGTTGTCTGTATGATATCTTTAGTTTCAAGTATAATAATAATTTTGATTGCCTTTACTTTTAAGAATATAGTGTTAAGGTTATGTTTTGTTTTCATTTTCCTTCGGTCCAAGAGTCCAGTTGATAATGTAAGGGGAAAGTTTGTGCAGGGGAGACATTTGTCATATAGTGTGATCAAGGGTGTGGGTGTTGTTTTGCAACATCCCTCCACATCAGGATGACTCTCTTGCAATTGATTATATGAAATCATTTGGTTATCTCATCAACTCATTTTATTTATGCCTTAGAGGAAATCAAAATATTCATATTTCAAACTATTTCATCCAGAAGATTTCTAAGTTTTATCAAAGAAAATGTACATTTGAAATGCTTTGTTTGTAAACATTCTTTCTGTGTTGCTGAAGTGAACTATCCCCATTCTAAACAGAAAACTACAGGCAAGTATTAGAACACTTTAACCCATACAGTATTGCTACTCTTTACGCTCTTGCGTTATTGTTTTTACCAAAATTATTGTTCATAACTCTTAGTTAGGATGTATTATCCCATGATATGTGTAGCATCTAAAGACAGGAGGTCTTGGTACTAAAAAAGCCAATATAGAACATCCCCTCCTAATGTGTGACAAATAAACAAACAAAATCAGCATAGTTTTCTGATATGTTGGCTTAGGAGTAGTATCACTCCAATACCCAGGCTAAGAACTAGATATCTGTTATGAGTTCGTCCCAAAATTTATTTTCCTCACTTAAATTTTCCACAGTTATCCCAGAGGATAAAAGGAGGAAGAGGAAGGTGGGTGTGTCCGAGCAAATAAAACAAGATACAAGGTATCTTTAAAGTTCTGCAAATATTCCTGGAATGGTCACGCCCTATTAGCTGCAGCTCTGGCACTATTGTAGGAGGAGGTAGACCTACATCTGTCAACACGTTGTCCTGATTTAGAATGCGGATCTACTGAAGGAGAGTCCGGAGTCACAAATGAGGTGGGAATATTAGTAGGATCACCTTCTTTTAGCTTAGGAATTGGACGATGACCAACGTTGATTTTAAAAGGGATGAGAATATCGACAGGTACAACATACAGTACTCTCAGTCTTAGCTTGGGTACCCGTTAAGTTTGCAGGATAAGGGGTTATCAGTTGAAAGTGATATTTTTCTTGCTGTCTTTCACGAAGGGAGCTGACAATTGTATTTCTTCTATTTCAAGGAAATCGGTAACCTATTTGTTAGTTTCTGATAACTTGTTCAGGGGATGTTTCCTTCTCTGTACGTAGGATCATTTTAGTTGGTTAAGTGGACTTGAGGAGCTAGAGAAAAGGTTTGGCCATAGAGCAGGTGACTTGGCTTCAAGGAAGTATCATTAGGGTCATTAGCATTCATGTAAACAATTGGTCGATCGTTGATGATGCTTTCAACTTCTTGAACTAATTTAAGAAACTCGTTATATGTGTCGTAGGAATGATCAATAGCTTTACACTAATTGAGTTTGTGAAGCCTTATAGTCTCTCATGAATTCCTCCTTGCTATGGAGCACGAGTGGCAATAGATTTTCATTTGAGGTTATGAGATTGTTTAAAGCCATCTATAATAGGTGTTGCATGAGATGAATAATGAGAGTTTAACCAGCATCAAATGTATTGGCATTATCTGAAACAATATAAGGAGGCATACTAAATTGATTGGCAAATCTACATACTACTTGCATAAATTCAACAATGGTTAAGCAACTTCTCAGCTTACTGCCTGAGTAGCGACAAAACGTAAACAGTATCTACATGAGAGTAGCAAATTTTTAAACCTCCAATGAAATCCAAGCCAGTTACACGGAAGGGGACTTCAGCCTTGAGGCATTTATGGTGAAATAGGGTCAGAGGAGGCATAGGGAAAGGAAACCCTGATTTCTTTCGAAATGAAAACATTGGTTGAGCATTTTCTTAACTTTGCTGCATTTGGGGTACCAAAAATCATTTATGTAAATGAATGAGAAGTGTTGAGGTGTTGCAATGTAGCAATAAGTAATGCTAATATTCAACAATAAACTTCCAAAAGTCCCAGTGGTGTTTTAATGACTTGGCGTCCATATAATCAGATTTTTACGGGACATTATTGAGATGAAAACATACTTTCAGAGTATCATTACTAACAACATAACGGTTTCTTTGACCGAGAAAAGCACCTTTATCAGAATTGACCGTGTTTGGTTTACCTTGCAATTCTTTCAGAATAATAAGGTAACTAAAAGCTTGAGAAGTTCTAATCATAGCAGTGAGTTGTTTCCAAGGAAATTTACTTGACAATTGGGAAATTTGTGCTCCGTTCATTCACTGCTCAGACGTATAGCAAATCTTTTAACTCCCTTGTTAAGAGAACTATAGTGAGGAAACCATTAGGTTTGTGGTGGAGAAAGTATAATGGGACATGCATGTATATCTAAGATAGTTGGAAACTTACTTTGGTCCAGGTAACATGAAGGAACGATGAATCAAGGTGGACCATGAAACCCTGAATTATTTATCATTTATAAGGATGTGATTAGGGGATGCGCATGATGTGAGGTTGGCTGTATTACTGGATATAGGAACACGTTTAAGAAGAAGACTGCAGGCCAATTTAATGGTAATAATTCCCTAGACTCTGTTAAGAACACATGGGGAATCTATCTTTTGATTGTGTACTCATTGCAGGGGTGTCGAGGCGTCTGACCAAACAGTAATGGCGGTGTTAATACTTAGACATATTTGATTGAGGTTCATTGATTGATTAAGAATTTTTTTGGCATCCGGACATCTAAGGTCATTGACGCTAATATAATTTGTTAAAAATAAAAAAAAAGTAAATTCAATTTCAACCAATAAAAACCAGATATCGTTTTAAAAAGTTAAATAGTTTTCAGGAGACCTACTTCTGAATAAGTCTAAAAAATTCTGCTAGTGTTGTACAACACAATATGTCAAAGAATCTGTTTAATGTTGACAGCAGGGGCATTACAACTAGAGGATTAGCCATGGGGACGTGTTTTATGTGTCCTCCAAAACGTGCCACTGAAGTGGTGCCGAAGAAGAGGAAGAAAATTGACTGAACATGGAAAATGCAGTGTTAGTGAAGGAGGATTGAACAGTAGGGAGAAGTGAGACAAAATTATTAAACTGGTGGGTCACTGACCAGAAATTTAGGCACTGGCAATTTATGAGGCTGTGTATAACTTAGACACATTACGTTAATGGAACACTAGTGAGTAGTGTACTGAAAGCAGAAACATTTATTGCAACATTGCAATTGCCTTAGCCTCATCATTTGCTATGTAATGTCAGGGTATTGGGGGCATTAACATTGTGCGTGGTCGGTATGGGCACAGAAAATGTATTTACCATGAAATGTCACAAGTAGTGCTAATATTAGGAGGAGCTCTTAGAGGGTCACAAACTTATCTATGGGCCATTGCAACACTAAAATTTATGAGAATTTTAACAGGTCTAGCAGTAGGTTTAAAGCCACTACCATTCCTTTTAGGGAAGGGTGTATTAACATTATTTGAAAATTTACTCTGGTCTCTGCTGTCAGGACCTAAATTATTAGGGGTTATCATCACTAGAAGGAATAATAGAAACTTTGGATATACCATGTTCAGTTAATAATTCAGCTTGCTCCTACATGAGTGTATTCTCTCACAGACAATCCTTTAGTTACTGCAAGGTTACGGTGGTGTGGTTATATTGACGGTAAACAGTTTCAAGGAGTGGGTGATGCAATTCACAGATTAGGGTATTTTGTAACAGGACACCTGACAGGAGAAAGTTAGTTCTTTGTCCTGAATTTTCAGCACTATTCCATTCCATTAGGATACATTTAAGTGCAGGTCCATAATTAATGGGAGAATTTGTTTATTTAATTTTTTTTTTAATTTCATTTATATGAAGGTACATGTTTCTCATCATAGTCTTAAAGCCAATTAAATACAATAATTGTTTATTTTTCTCGTAATATATGTGTTCTGGTATTCTTTGCCACCGGTATAATATTTTTCAAAGGCTGAAGTTGATCCTTGTGAATATTCCAAAAGGGGAGGGTTGGAGAGACGTGGGGGCTTTGTAGCGAGAGAGGCTTGATTTCGTCTATTGATCGATGTTCTGCTTTTTGCATAGTACTTATATCTCCCGATGGATGAATTTTCAGGAATGAAATGTTCATCTGAAGTGTCGTCTTTTGAATATTTTATTGAACTCTCTTTTGTCTTTTGTGAAATACTGCATATCCTGCTGTAAATCATGAAATTCTTGAAACTCACTTGCTCTTCCTTTACGGTTCTGTTGTCTCTTTTTCCTTTTCATGGTGTTTTCAACCTTATTGTATTTTCAGAGAAATGCATTGTAGTAAATTGATAAATGCTAATATACTCTATTATTGAGAAGCAGAATCTTCCTTGCCACTGCCCTAATTAAATGGTCATATTTATTATTGTCACAATCTTTGTGTCGTCTTGTACATTGCTTAAAACGCTATTTTTATTAACCTGACAATTGCCTTTATTAGTAGCTGTTACTTATGTGTAACTTGTATTGTTTTTGTTTTTGTAGTGGATGTTGCATCTCTGCTCGCTTTTATCTCAATTAGACCCTTTCTCACTGGGCATTTTGCTGATAAAGTTCTATGTTGTTGGTTGTAGATGGCACATTTCTTTGTATTTTCTTTGCATTCTTTGTATGTATGGTTTTATGATAAGCCTTCAGAGCATATTTTGAAGTTTTTATCTTAAGAGCATTCCTCATACAGATGCTCAAAATTAGCATCCACTTCATCCCCGTCATATATCCTTTCAATACTAAACCTAAGTTCTTTTTCTCTGTTTTCTGATTTAGATATTCCCCGATTTTTAGTAACGATAGAAATTTACCCGTGAGCATTGTAGGGGGGTGGGTGCTAGAAGTGATGAACTAAGAATTGTGGAATATAATGGAAAGGATAAATAAAAATAGAAAAGATAAATATAAAAAAATTAAGTTGAATCGTCACATGAACGTTTCACACATGCAACTACACAGATACAAGTTGCAAATGATAATTATTTTACTTCACTTTTTCTATAAACAGCACGTAATTTTCCATTAAAATTGGGCAACATGTAAATCTGTTTTCACTTACACCTTCCTGAATAATCTCACTTATGAATACTGTAATCCACCCACCCACAATACTTTATCATAATCAACTGTAAAGGAACCTACAAACAATTCTAAATTTCTGGAGAAATAGTGCAATGGCGGATTTGTTGTAATAGCTGAAGAAGATTCGACTGCTTGGAACAAATAGCGTCTAAGGAGAATGGGATAATCAGCCGGCCAAGGAGAGAGATAGACCTAGGGTTCACATGGCTGCCGTCTAGGCCACTAGGGGATGGACAATGAGGGTTTATAGGATTCAAGGGCCGTTCAGCGAGAGAGAACTGGGAGTATTGGCACTGTTCTCAGGGGACCAATTTAGCAGAAACTAAAGTTCAAACACGGCAGTTCTAATCTTTCCTCTCTTTCACTTTCCACTTGTCTTTCTTTGGGATTCTTTTCATTCCCCTTTAACTGTTTATCACATTTCAACCAGATATTCTAAATATATACCTTCATATTGTCATGTAAGATAAATCATATTAGTT
>NC_090731.1:58988353-58993353 GCF_036898095.1 Palaemon carinicauda
ATAGTAAAGGTTTTGGTACAGCACTGTATCTTCTAACACTATTGTGTTTTCTTGCACATTCCTTTGCTGTTGCCCTCAGATAGGAAGCTGAGTTCTTCCCTGTCTATTATCTAGGATTTTAAAATCATTGCTTAGGTGTGAGCTCCACCTGTTTCCTCTGGAAACCTTGCATTGGTTACTCTAGAAGAGATAAACCATTTTTGATTTTATTATCTGGAAGGCTGCAACAATGGGTTGTGAGGGAAACACAAGTGTGTGTCTTTCCTTTCTGAATTGTTATGCTATACTATGCATATCCAGTGATACATAGTTCACTTGATACTCATGGAAATTTCTTCTCTTTACAGAAGGACACTCCGAAGTGGGGAAGTGCTTTCTGCAATGTCAGCAGCAAGAACTTCTGCGGACATGAGTTTTGTAGGAGACACGCAGCATACGCTGTCTCCAAGGATGATCTCCGGTATTGGGACCCTCAGGTATGTACTCTGTGCACTAACCTGATTAATGAGACATTTAAATAGCTAAGAAGAAGCTTCGTACCTGGGTAAGGGGCTTCCAAAAGAACACTTCTGGCCCTAATCTTCCAAGTGAGAAGATGAGGGCGTATCTTTTCCCTAAGGCATCAGCTGATGCAGTGATTCCCCAGCCTCAAGAGGAGATCCCCTAAGTTCAGATCCAGGTGGATGCTGAAGTCGCGGTCGCGATGCAAGACATCCAGCTAAATGACAGGATATCTGATGTGGACGGGTGTCAGGAGGAAGACCTCCTGGCAGAAGCCCAGGATGAAGTTCAAGCCCCTCTACATCGGCCGGTCTCCCAGTAGAGCTGGGACAGGCCCTCTCTTCTATTGTTGGAATGATCCAACAAATGCAGAAGGAGAATCAGGAGAAGGCGGCTGCAATGGAACTGCGAATGCAGTGCCTTGCAGAATCACATGGGCCCCAGAAAAAGCTCAATGTGAAAGACCTTCCCTTGTGCTCAGATGCTAACCCATGGAGGTATGCTGAGCACATGCCGATGACGACTGGAAAGATCGTCATCTCGGATAAGCTGGGCTCAGTTCCCCTGGAGGGTGGAATTCTGGCCCAGCAAGGCATCATATCCGGACTGTTATGTCCGGCTGAGGAAGGAACCAGCTTCAAAGGAGGAGACAGAGCCGAAGGAGGTCATAGTGATGGACCATGCTAAGGCTCAAGCTCTACTTTCATCCTCGATGAAAGAGAGGGGCTTCTCTAACTCAAAGGTAGCTGCATTGAATAGGAAGCTCCCTTCCTTTGTGTCCTCGCCTACTAGAGCCTTCCCCCTTTTACAGAAAGGGTTTCTGGCTGTACTAAAAGCAATCGAGGCCGGCAAGTCTTGCCCCTCCCTAGAGGAGTGTAAACCCTTGTCGCTGGCCCTGCCTATGGACCACAAAGACTGGAAGGACGTCCATCTTACGTTCTCAGTGGGAAAGTTGGAGGCTGATATTGCCGGACGTCAGTTCGGCAAGGACCTCCCTAAGCTGTCTGACTTTCTTTTGCGAAGTGAGTTCGATACAAAAGAAAGACTGACTGCCTCAATGTCTCTTCAGACTACTCTCGAGACGATGGCAAGTGACCCCAAGGTCCATGAAATGTTCATGGTAGTGGCCAAGCCTCATCTGGCCACAGTGACGAAGGACCTTTATGGCTTCGTCAAGGCAAGGAGAGCTTGTAGGGAGTTCGTGTTTACCTCGGCTACGGTGAGGCACGAGCTAAAGAAACTAATCTCCTCCAACATTTGGGGAAAAGACCTTTTTCCCTACCGACTTGGTCACAGAAGTTTTTGATAAAGCCGCCTTGGAGAATAGAAACCTTCTCCAGAAGTGGGGCCTGGCTATCAAAAGAAAGTCTTCCCCGGATGAAGGTCCTCAACCAAAGAGGAAGACTATGAGGACTAGGCTACCGTCTCGGCCAGCCAAGCCTCTTAGACAGCAACAGCAACTGCAATTGCCATTGCCCCCAGTGACCCAGATCGTGGCACAAACCCCGACCACCTTTCAGTGGGTACCCCAGGCCGTGTCGACACAGTCCACGGCATTCACCCCAGCGTTCGAAGGGCAGTCTACTTCCTTTCGAGCAAAGCCTAGAGGAGCAGCCAGAGGCTCGTCTAGACGCCCCTCAAGGGGAAGGGGATTCAGGGGTGGTCGTGGTCAGGAAGGCAAGACCTCAGGACGGCAGTCCAAGTGAGGTGATACCGGTAGGAGGGAGACTTCTGAAATTTCGGGATCGGTAGACCTTCGATCCCTGGGCCCACAGCCTACTCAAGAATGGACTGGGCGGGAGCTGGTACAGCACTCCACCCCCGTACCTTCGGTTTTTCCAACACTCCACCCCCGTTATGGAGGAATACGTTCAAGAACGGTTGGAGAAAAAGGGTGAAGCCCATCAATTTCTAAGGGAGGCTGTTTTGTGCTCCCAAGAAAGACTCGGAAAAGCTCAGAGTCATTCTGGACTTGTCGCCACTTAACAAGTTCATAGTGAATTGCAAATTCAAAATGCTAACACTGCAACACATAAGGACCTTACTGCCCAAGAGGGCATATTCCGTCTCTATAGACTTGTCAGACGCCTACTGGCACATTCCAATTAGCCATCGACTCTCCCCCTACCTAGGGTTCAGGCTACAACGAAGACTATACGCCTTCGGAGCCATGCCATTCGGGCTAAACATAGCCCCAAGGATTTTTACGAAGCTTGCGAGCGTAGCTCTCAAACAATTTCGCCTAAAGGGAATTCAGGTAGTAGCCTACCTGGACGACTGGTTGGTGTGGGCAGCATCCGAGACAGAATGCTTGCAAGCTTCCAGTCAAGTGATCCAGTTCCTAGAGTACCTAGGCTTCAAGATCAACAGAAAAAGTCTCGACTTTCTCCATCTCAAAAGTTCCAGTGGCTAAGATCCACTGGGACCTTTTGTCACACCGTTTCTCCACCCCGGCGAAGAAAAGGAAGGAGATAGCGGGTTCTGTCAAGAGACTTCAAGATTCCGAAAGGCTATCAAGACACGAGCAGGAGAGAGTACTGCGCTCTCTCCAGTTGCTTCGGTGACAGACCCAGTGCTAAGATCACAGCTAAAGGATGCAATCGGAGTTTGGAGAAGTTATGCATCAAACGCGTGAAGAGATCTGAGAAGACCAGCCGCTTCGGCTAAGTACTCTTCTCAGGCCTTGGTCCCAAGCCAGACATCTAAAGAAGTCAGGTTCTTCTTCAGCCACCTCCCCCGTCGGTGACGATTCACTCAGACGCCTCAAAGGAGGGATGGGGAGGTCACTCTCATCGGAAAAAAGTCCAGGGGACTTGGTCCAGGCTATTCAAGACCTTTCTCATAAAACTTTCTAGAAGCTAGGGCAGTGCTCCTTACCTTAAAGAAAGTCTCCCCGCGTCATTCGTTCCAAATAAAGTGGTAATAGACAGCGAGGTAGTTGTAAGATACTTGAATCGACAAGGATCGAGGTCACCACCTCTCAACCAGGTGATGTTGGCCGTCTTCCGATTGGCAGAAAAAAAGAAGTGGTACCTGTCGGCAGTTCACCTTCAAGGAGTCCGCAATGTGACAGCGGACGCTCTATCCAGGTTCACACCGATAGAGTCGGAATGGTCCTTAGACGCAGGATCATTCTCCTTCATTCTGAATTAGTCCCAGAACTGCAGATAGACCTCTTTGCGACGAAAGACAACAAGAAGTTGCCCCTGTACGTGCCCCGTACGAGGACCCCTTAGCGGAAGCAGTGGACGCGATGTCCCTCGACTGGAACAGATGGTCCAAGATTTATCTGTTCCCTCCTCACAACCTTCTGTTGAGGGTCCTCAACAAACTGAGATCCTTCAAAGGGTAGCGGCAATAGTGGCCCACAAGTGGCCGAACAGCGTGTGGTTCCTCCTGGCATTGGAACTGTAGCTGAAGTTTGTACCACTACCAGATCCAGTTCTGACCCAGCGAGTCCAGAAGTCAACTGTCTGCGCTTCATTACAGAAAACCCGGACCCTGCAGTTCATGATTTTCTCTCCCTAGCGGTGAGAAAGCGTTTCGGGATTTCGAAAGCCAGTATAGACTTCCTTGAGGAATATAAATGCAAATCTACGAGAAGGCAATATGAGTCATCTTGGAGAAAATGGGTGGCCTTTTGTCAAGGCGAAGATTCCGCAGGAGATCTTGACAGACTTCTGCTTATCTTTTTTCCCCACCTCCATGGTCAAGGGTTGGCAGCGAACACGATTTTAGCGTGTAAGTCTGCTTTGACAAGACCCATTCTATATGCCTTCCAGGTCGACCTAGGTAACAAGATCTTTAATAAAGTCCCGAAAGCCTGTGCTAGGCTCAGACCTTCAGCACCTCCAAAGCCCATTTCATGGTCTTTAGACAAGTTCTTCATTTCGCTTCTCTGTTGAGCAATGAAGAGTGTGCGTTAAAGGATTTGACACAAAAAGTTATTTTCCTATTTTGCACTCGCGTCCGGGGCCAGGGTTAGTGAGATTGTAGCCTCTCGAGAGAGGCAGGTCGTGTTCAGTTCCTGGATGGGGAAGAACTGAACCTGTTTCCGGATCCTACGTTTCTCGCCAAGAATGAGTTACCCACCAACAGGTGGGGTCCCTGGAGAATCTGCTCTCTGAAAGAAGATGCATCTCTATGTCCAGTAGAATGCCTAAAGGTCTATCTTCATAGAACTTCAGACTTCAAGGGTGGTCAACTATTCAGGGGAGAAACATCAGGCTCAAATTTATCTCTGAATCAACTCAGAGCGAAAATCACATATTTTATTCGCAGAGCGGATCCTGACAATACACCCGCAGGTCACGATCCGAGGAAAGTTGCCTCATTCTTAAATTTCTTTAATTGTATGGATTTTGAACATCTCCGTTCATACACTGGCTGGAAGTCTTCCAGAGTGTTCTTTCGCCACTATGCGAAGCAAGTAGAGGAACTAAAAGAGATCTGTGGTAGCAGTGGGTCGCGGTGTTAACCCTACTGTTTAACTCTGCGAG
>NC_090731.1:59000850-59005850 GCF_036898095.1 Palaemon carinicauda
CTCTAACTACTAACTCATTTCTTACACCTTTTCTCATCCTCACTACTTTGTTCCTAACCCTATCTACTCGAGATACAGCAGCCATACTCCTTAGACACTTCATCTCAAACACATTCAATTTCTGTCTCTCCGTCACTTTCATTCCCCACAACTCCGATCCATACATCAGAGTCGGTACAATCACTTTCTCATACAGAACTCTCTTTACATTCATGCCCAACTCTCTAGTTTTTACTACTCCCTTAACTGCCCCTAACACTGCATCCTTCATTCACTCTCTGACATACATCTGCTTCCACTCCACCATTTGCTGCAACAACAGACCCCAAGTATATAAACTGATCCACCTCCTCAAGTAACTCTCCATTCACCATGATATTCAACTTCGCACAACCTTCCCTTCTCGTACATCTCATAACCTTACTCTTACCCACATTAACTCTCAACTTCCTTCTCTCACACACCCTTCCAAATTCTGTCATTAATCGGCTAAGCTTCTCTTCCGCGTCTGTAACCAGTACAGTATCATCCATAAACAACAACTTATTTACCTCCTATTCATAGTCATTCTCGTCTATTAGTTTCAATCCTCGTCCAAGCACTCGAGCATTCACCTCTCTCACCACTCCATCAACATACAAGTTAAACAATCACGGTGACATTACACATCCCTGTCTCAGCCCCACTCTCACCGGAAACCAGTCGCTCACTTCATTTCCTATCCTAACACATGTTTTACTACCTTTGTAGAAACTTTTCACTGCTTGCAACAACCTTCCACCAACTCCATATAACCTCATCACATTCCACATTGCTTCTCTATCAACTCTATCATACGCTTTCTCCAGATTCATAAACGCAACATACACCTCCTTACCTTTTGCTAAATATTTTTCCCATATCTGCCTAACTGTAAAAATCTGATTCATACAACTCCTACCTCTTCTAAAACCACCGTGTACTTCTTAGATTGCATTCTTTGGTTTAGCCTTAATCCTATTAATCAGTACTCTACCATACACTTTTTCAACTACACTCAACAAACTAATACCCCTTGAATTACAATAGTCATGCACATCTCCCTTACCCTTATATAGTGGTACAATACACCCACAAACCTAATCTACTCGTACCATTGACAACACAAAACACATATTAAATAATCTCACCAACCATTTAAGTACAGTCACACCTCCTTCCTTCAACATCTCAGCTGTCACACCATCCATACCAGATGCTTTTCCTACTCTCGTTTCATCTAGTGCTCTCCTGACTTCTTATCTTGTAATTTCTCTCTCTCATTCTCATCTCCTATCACCGGCACCTCAACACCTGCAACAGCAATTATATCTGCTTCCCTATTATCCCCAATATTCAGTAAACTTGAAAAATATTCCGCCCACCTTTTCCTTACCTCCTCTCCTTTTAACAAGCTTCCATTTCCATCTTTCACTGTCTCTTCAATTCTTGAACCAGCCTTCCTTACTCTCTTCACTTCTTTCCAAAACTTCTTTTTCTCTTTATATGAATGACCCAATCCCTGACTCCACCTCCGGTTAGCTGCCCTCTTTGCCTCACTTACCTTGCGCTTTACTTCCAAATGTTTTCTCTCTTCTCTTTCATACTTCTTTACATTATTACTCTGCCCCCATTCTTCAAAAGCCCTCTTTTTCTCTTCCACTTTTACTTTCACTCCATTCCACCATTCACTGCCCTTCCTCATGCTGCCTCCAACAAACTTCTTGCTACACACATCACTTGCAATCCTAACAAAATTTTCTTTTACTAACTTCCACTCCTCCCCTAAATTACCAGTTTCTATTACTTCCACTTCGTCATATGCCATTTTCAACCTTTTTTTATATTTACTTTTTACCCCCGGTTTTATTAGCTCTTCAACCCTCACTAGCTCCCTTTTATATCCACCTACTCTATTCCTCCACTCTTTTGCTACAACTAATTATCCTTCCTCCATAAAATGATCAGACATACCGTTAGCCATACCCCTAAGCACGTGCACGTCTTTCAATCTTCCAAAACATTTATATATATATATATATATATATATATATATATATATATATATATATATATATATATATATATATATATATATTTATATATATATATATATATATATATATAAATATATATATACATATATATATCTATAAATATATATATATATATATATATATATATATATATATATATACTGTATATATAAATATATATATATATATATATATATATATATATATATATATATATATATATATATATATATATATATATATACGTATTTATATATATATATATATATATATATATATATATAGATATATATATATATATATATATATATATATATATATATATATATATACTATATATATATATATATATATATATATATATATATATATATATATATACATACATAGATACATATAAATATGTACACATAATATATATATATATATATATATATATATATATATATATATATATATATATATATAAACAGTGTATATATATATATATATATATATATATATATATATATATATATATACATACATGTTTGAGTGTTTACATATAGATATGTGTGTGTAGGTTTGTGTAAAAATAACAATAAATTGATACGTCCTTAGATCATATCTTTTGAACCCGCCTATCTGATACCTGTACAGTAGGTTACACTAGACTTACAAAAGGGTCAGGGTGGCATCTGTCTTTGTCATTTCTCCGAAGACAAAGAGAGCTACGATGTTCCTTCGTCTTATCGCTGCTACTTCAGCTTTGTGGCACGATTCCCTAGTTACCAAAGTCTCATAACCTGCCACATCTCTCTTTCAAATTCTATATACTTTGGCACTCACTGGGTTATTCCCTCGACCAATTCCCCAAACTTCAGCCAATTTGGCGTCCGCCTCGTGGTTCTGCTTGGCTCTCTCTCTCTCTCTCTCTCTCTCTCTCTCTCTCTCTCTCTCTCTCTCTCTCTCTCTCTCTCTCTCTCTGGTGGTTTCCAGTTTAAGTTATTAATAAACTAAACCGATGTTAGATTAACATTCGCAAATATTGAACAGGAAAAGTTCACATTAATAAGGTTTATTAATGTGAACTTTTCCTAAATCAGTATTAATTAAATTACTAAACGAGGAAAAATTAAAAAAAAAAATTATTCCACATGCATATATGTAATCAGAAAAGTCGGAATAAAGACATATCCTATCAATAAAAAACACAAATTCGTTGAGAAAATACACCTTTTACAAATCTTGTTATTTTGCATAACAAACTAAAATTATTTTTCAAGCGAAATGGCAGATATCACATTCTTATCTTTTAGGAATGTGTATTTTTGCAACCTTCCTCACAAGTGGAGTCTCCCAATACGTTATTCCAGGAAAATAATGCAAAAATATGTTAAGATGTTTACATTCACAAAAATATGATGGAATTTATTTCGTTCTTGTTGATCTCTGAAATTTCATAAGAATTCTTTTTAAACGACCTTTGAGAGGAAATTTTTGTTACAATCTTATCCAATTTTCTTGGTCATTCTAAAGCTGAACTGAGCTTGCAATAATCTTCTCTCTTAGTTGTCCTTTTGCTGTTACTTTAATCATTTCTCTCTTTCTTTATTCTTTTCTTTTCGCAAAACTATGTTATCTTTTTTTTATTCCTCAGTCTTTCTTTTGTAATCTTACACTTCTCCATTCAGGATATTTTTTTTTTCTTCCTTCCAGTTCAGAAGCCACTCGTGTACCCTTGCAGCTGATTTCTGTACATTACGCCAAGGCTCGTTTCAAGTCAGGTAAAAGTATGGTAATACTTTTTCGCCAACAACTACTCCAGCAGAGTATCTTAGGGAGAAGGGGTTTCAACAACAATCACTGCTGCATCACATATGCTCATGCTACCATTATCATTATTGTGTGTATGGAATTTCTAATGCTTCTGTGCTTCTCATGTTGCTTTTGGCTCAGGAAATGGCTCTCAATATGATAATGTGCAGTGTGAGTCTGTAACGTGAAGTTTGCTATACAGATCTGAGTAAAGCTACAGAAAAGTTCTTTTGTAAGGTTTCACGATTAAATTTATAAACTCGAGACACATCATACAAATTCATAAATATATATTTTTTTAATTATATTGGTTTAACATAAGTTAGTTTTTTTTTTTTGCATCTGCCCCACGACAGATATTCTGGATCTCCCCATCATATGACAATTCTTAGAAAACCATATCTTTACCTATCCAAACGTTTGACTTCTTGAATGTTATATCTTAATTATAAGATGGACCTCATCATTATCAGCATCTCCTCCTAAGCATATTGACGCAAAGATCCTCGGTTATATTTGGCCAGTCGTCTCTATCTTAAGCTTTTAGTTTAATACCTGTCCATTCATCATCTCCCACTTCGTGCTTCATAGTCCTCAGCCATATAGGCCTGGGGCTTCCAACTCTTCTTGTGCCTTGTGGAGCCCAACTGAACGTTTGGTGAACTAATCTCTCTTGAGGAGTGCGAAGAGCGTGACGAAACCATCTCCACATACACTTTATCATGATCTCATCCACATATGGCCCTCGCGTAATCTCTCTTATAGTTTCATTTCTAAGCGTGTCCTACCATTTAACTTCCAATATCCTTCTGAGGGCTTTGTTCTCAAAACTACAAAATATATTGGAGATTGTTTCATTGTCATATCATAACCCATGTCCATAGAGTAACACCGCTCTCACTAAAATGATATATCGTCTGATTTTTATATGTAATTTCAGGCTATTTGATTTCCAAATTTTACTTAACCTAGACATTGTCTGATTTCCTTTTTTTCAATCTTTCACCAAACTCTAATTCTAAAGATCTTTTATTGGAGATCATAGCTCCTAAGTACTTAAATGATTTTACCTCATTAATCCTTTCTCCTTCCAATGATATTTCATCTTCATTGCATACTCCGTTCTCATTATCTCTGTCTTTCTTCTTT
>NC_090731.1:59013350-59018350 GCF_036898095.1 Palaemon carinicauda
TTCTCTCTCTCTCTCTCTCTCTCTCTCTCTCTCTCTCTCTCTCTCTCTCTCTCTGTCCTCAAATGATTTTGGCTCGAAATATCAAATATAAATACAAATACAAAATACTTTTTTTTCTGGGTGCCATGATACAAATACAAATACAAAATACTTTTTCTCTGGATGCTAAAATACAAATATAAATACAAATACATTAAATTGTATTTAAATACAATTCAAATACAAATACAATTGTATTTGATCCACCCCTGAATTATATATATATATATATATATATATATATATATATATATATATATATATATATATATATATATATATATATATATATATATATATGTGTGTGTATATATATATATATATATATATATATATATATATATATATATATATATATATATATATATATATATATATATATATATATATATGTGTGTATATATATATATATATATATATATATATATATATATATATATATATATATATATATATATATATATATATATATATATATATATATATATTTACACACATGTCAGGAGAGAGACTGTTTATTTTCATAAGCTTACAGAACTCTGCTTCCTTCAAAATAAAGTTCTCTCGAATCAACACACTTCTGCATGCGTATCTCCCAATAAATAGATAGATAGATAGATAGATAGATAGATATTTTTTATTGACCACAATACAAAATAATCTGAATTTTACAAAAGAATATTTGGTTCAAATTACAAAATTAAATACAATAGATTTTGTACAATCTCTTGTACAAACTAAATGAATTTCAATCACACATATATTGTACTAAACTAAAAAAAAAAAAACAATTTAACTCTACGCCATCAACAAGTTCCTGTAATTACAATTTTACGCATTATAATAATGTTACATTCAATACAAAGAAAGAAGCTCATGTACAATTTCACATACTATATCATAATCAGTTCTGGTTACTAGCAAGTCTAAACCTGTGGTAACGTTATACGTCTGCCTGATCTGTAACGAAAGTGGACAATTTTCAATGACATGAGTCTCTGTCTGGACTCCACCGTATGAACACAACCTCTCATGCATTGGCAGACGGCCTCTACCTCATCAGTTCTACCACCCTGTCTCAACTGCAAATGAATGAGCACTTAACCGCATTCTTGTCCATGATACACGTTCTATTTCATTAAGTCTTAATTGGTTTGTATAAATGTCATGAACGACTAAATCTGGGTTAATAGTTTTAAAGAATACAATCCTATTGGAATTGGAGTTTCTGACCCTTAATTATAGTTCACAATTTCCTTCCTCAATATCACCAGTATTATCAGTCATTATAGTTCATCACTCTTCGCATGGCATGAATTAAAGAGTCATCATCCATATTATTCTTTTCAGGTCACATCTTTTAAAAAAAAAATTCCTTTGCCTCGATTTTATTAATGCCCTCATCGGCGGAAGTCCCAATACTACCATACATACGTCATTATTAGATGTTTTTCTGACCCCCAAAAGTTGTTTAATACACCATTTATATTGCTTTTCGATGGGTTTAATATCACCATTTAGCTATGACCCATGACTCACATGAATATAATATAGTTGACATAATAGCAGCATCAAAAATTTTCTTATTAACTAAAAATGGCACTTCATTGTTTCTACTTATAAATTACATAAATTTCAGAGTATGACACATTTTACTAATTGCATGCTGCTTGATACCTGTTGTGGGAGAACCATCATCTATAAAAGAACTGCCCAGATAAATGTACTGATTACAGTAGCCAATAACATCAGAATTATATACCATGGGCTCTTCATCTTCCTTAGTACCATTAATCACCATAAATTTAGTTTTACTGTCATTAATAATCATCTCATAGTAATTACAAAATTCATACAAAATCCTTATTTTATGTTCCATACCATCCTTTGTAGTGGATAGGAGGACAGTGTCATCCATCATAACCATAATATGCAACCAAGTAAGAGAACCATCTAAAGGGCAATCACGTTTTATCATTTGTATCATATCATTTACATATAAAACAAATTAAATACATGAAGTAGGCGAGCCTTGGCACACACCCACAGTAGCAGCAAGGAGAGAGGCACCAATCACACTATTTGTGCAACGATGTACAGCAACCAATGCTACACGCATAGTCATCCCACGTCCCATTCGTTTTAGCACAGAAAATAACTTACGTCTAGGCACACAATCATAAGCTCTTCTAAAATCAACAAAGGTTACAAAAAGCTTTAACTTCTTCCGCTTAGGTACGTTCATTAATAGCCTCAAAGTTACTATTTGCTCTACACATCCCCTCCCCACTTCACTTCCTGCTTGCTCCCTACACGGCTTAAGCCACTGATCAAGACGAGCACATAAGACCATATCGTAAATCTTAGCTATACTATTAATTACATTAATGCCTCTGTAATTACCCGGAGAAGCCCTACTTCCTCGTTTGAATATTGTATGCATCTTTGTTGCAATCCAACTTAATGGGTAAGAACTAGACAAAAATAAATTATTGAATAATATAGCAATTAGCATGATCCACTCATACGGTAATATCTTGAACAAACCTGGGGGTACGCTGTCAGGCCCACTGGCTTTATTGAGCTTTAACCTTTTTACCCGAGTCTGTACTTCAGCTGTCGTAATAGGATCGTCTAATATAGGTATAGTTACACCTGAACGAAAATCGTCTATATTAAGACTGTCTACATAAGAAGGGTTAAATATTTGCTCAAAGTATTCTTTGAATTGCTCATCACTCGGCTTAGAGTCTGAATTACTTGGGTCCCCTATAATTTGACCCTTCCAATCAATTGCACCCCAGATTCAAGCCTGATCATTCTCCTCCAACAATCTATCCCATCTACTCTGGCCATTATTTATTAAGATTCCTTCAGGATTCTCATGAGATACACTAGTGGAGGCACAATCATACAAAGTATTGCTAAGGCGTAAGGCTGACAAATATATATCCTCTTCTCTATCTAGCTCCACTCTATGGCCACTAAGCTTAGCCAGAAACACATCACCGTATACCTTTTGAAACTGAATTGACCGTTTGGTTAGTCGATTGCAAGTCGTTGATATGTCACTACACTCCGCTCCATGCATCCCCAACTCTGATGCTCGTAACTTAACCGACTCAATGAGAGACGGAAGGAGGTTGCAACACAACTGAAATCGGAGCATGATCTGATGGTAATAAATCATTATCAATTACATGAAAATCGTTGATAAACATAACCAGCTTCTTTGACACGATACATGTGTCAATTTCAGAAACCCATTCTCTACCTCTTCGAAAGGTCTTTCTACTCTGGTAATAAGAATAAGGTGTTTTTAAATTATTAACAATAAGTAACTGTTCTTCTACACACAAACTAAATATAGCTACAGCATTGTCACTGGGTGTGGGTATCGGATCTGGTATAAAGGGGTATGAATAATCAACTAGGGCTAATCGTTCTGTGAGCTCTCTAATGGAAGTCCCTAACCTGGAATTCATATCACCCATCACAATACATCCATTACTAAATTCACTAGTTTTTATCTTCTCTTGGATTTTACTTAATTGGCTATAACTGAAATACTTGGAATCAGCAGGAGAGATATAACATGCTCCAAGTAAAACACCTGGTATACATTTTAATCGGAACCATATCTGATCTGCGATTGATACATCAACATCAAATACCTGCTTCTTCAAATACTGTCTTATAAACACACAAGTTCGACCTCTAATACTGCTTGATCGGTCATAACTTACGTATGAAACATAACCCAGAAATGAAAGTGGCAAACACGTTTTTATTTCATTTAAACAGATAACATCATAAGAATTCAATAATAATTCAACATCTCTTCTTTTTATTTCAGTTTTTACAGAGTTTATATTCCAAGACATGATTTTTATATTACTTTGTGGTCCTACTAAAAAGGGTGAGGATACCATCTATCTATTATTACATCATCCCTGTACAATACCCTCTCCTTGTAGTCTAGACGTATATTGCATCCTACATTAGTGGGTTTCTTTTTTTCATCTTACTCGGCATCCTTCAGCCTCTTCCATTCTCTTCTTAATCCTTGCATGGGTGTCTTTTTTAATATAAATCATCTTATATGGACCATGTAAGTCCTTGAGTTTTGCAGATTTTTCCGCTATTCCGTCTCGAATAGCCTTTGAGTCTACCTTGATGAGAAGGGGGCGGGGGCGTCCGTTGTCGGGTGTAGAGTTACCAGGTAGTTTTCTGATGCTTCCTTCAGCTCCTGTGTTGGCTGGAGTCTAATTCTCAGGGGCTGTCTTTCCTTCAAGGGAACAGGGAAAAGTCACAAGGGGCTATGTCAAGGAGGGTGTTATACCACTTTCATTCCTCTATGTCCATCTAGGTGGTCACAGCGTTGACTTGTGACATGGGTCATTACTCTGGTGGAACCACCACTATTCACACCGGCCTCTTCTTCCTCATCTTCTCGCTAAAATTTTCAGAACTTCAAGATTTATACCCCTTATTGACGGTTTGACCCTGAGGAATCCATTTAACGTGAATGAGGCCCTCGAAGTCAAAGTAAAGAATAACCATGGCCTTCTCTTACGATCAGTTCATTTTTGCCTTCTTGGGTCTGGGCCAGTCCTATAGAAACATGCACTGCTCATCAGTTCATCCCCATCGGCCTCCTTTAACATTCCATAAGCTTTTCATTTGGTTATCGTGAGTTTAACAAAAAATTTTATGGCATAACGATGCTCCATGTTCCCTTGCATCTTGTCAAGGGTTTTGGGATCGGCAAACCAGACATCATCAACCACTGCACTTAAACTTAGCAAGATAAGAAGTTGCCAGTTAGACATTCCATATACAATATGCATGGGGATTAAAATTTTCATATATATATATATATATATATATATATATATATATATATATATATATATATATATATATATATATATATATATATACAGTATATACTATATATA
>NC_090731.1:59043633-59046133 GCF_036898095.1 Palaemon carinicauda
GAAATATTTAGCAAAAGGTAAGGAGGTGTATGTTGCGTTTATGGATCTGGAGAAAGCATATGATAGAGTTGATAGGGAAGCAATGTGGAATGTGATGAGGTTATACGGAGTTGGTGGAAGGTTGTTGCAAGCAGTGAAAAGTTTCTACAAAGGTAGTAAAGCATGTGTTTAGAATAGGAAATGAAGTGAGCGATTGGTTTCCGGTGAGAGTGGGGCTGAGACAGGGATGTGTGATTTCGCCGTGGTTGTTTAACTTGTATGTTGATGGAGTGGTGAGAGAGGTGAATGTTCGAGTGCTTGGACGAGGATTAAAACTGGTAGACGAGATTGATCATGAATGGGAGGTAAATCAGTTGTTGTTTGCGGATGATACTGTACTGGTAGCAGACACAGAAGAGAAGCTTGACCGACTAGTGACAGAATTTGGAAGGGTGTGTGAGAGAAGGAAGTTGAGAGTTAATGTGGGTAAGAGTAAGGTTATGAGATGTACGAGAAGGGAAGGTGGTGCAAGGTTGAATGTCATGTTGAATGGAGAGTTACTTGAGGAGGTGAATCAGTTTAAGTACTTGGGGTCTGTTGTTGCAGCAAATGGTGGAGTGGAAGCAGATGTACGTCAGAGAGTGAATGAAGGTTACAAAGTGTTGGGGGCAGTTAAGGGAGTAGTAAAAAGTAGAGGGTTGGGTATGAATGTAAAGAGAGTTCTATATGAGAAAGTGATTGTACCAACTGTGATGTATGGATCGGAGTTGTGGGGAATGAAAGTGATGGAGAGACAGAAATTGAATGTGTTTGAGATGAAGTGTCTGAGGAGTATGGCTGGTGTATCTCGAGTAGATAGGGTTAGGAACGAAGTGGTGAGGGTGAGAACGGGTGTAAGAAATGAGTTAGCGGCTAGAGTGGATATGAATGTGTTGAGGTGGTTTGGCCATGTTGAGAGAATGGAAAATGGCTGTCTGCTAAAGAAGGTGATGAATGCAAGAGTTGATGGGAGAAGTACAAGAGTAAGGCCAAGGTTTGGGTGGATGGATGGTGTGAAGAAAGCTCTGGGTGATAGGAGGATAGATGTGAGAGAAGCAAGAGAGCGTGCTAGAAATAGGAATGAATGGCGAGCGATTGTGACGCAGTTCCGGTAGGCCCTGCTGCTTCCTCCGGTGCCTTAGATGACCGCGGAGGTAG
Organism: Palaemon carinicauda; assembly: GCF_036898095.1. Lineage (NCBI taxonomy): Eukaryota > Metazoa > Arthropoda > Malacostraca > Decapoda > Palaemonidae > Palaemon > Palaemon carinicauda. The sequence goes on from NC_090731.1 coordinate 59,044,810, forward strand.
CAGCAGTAGGGGACTCAGCAGTATGAAGCTTCATCTGTGGTAGAAATGTGGGAGGTTGGGCTGTGTCACCCTAGCAGTACCAGCTGAACTCGGCTGAGTCCCTGGTTAGGCTGGAGGAACGTAGAGAGTAGAGGTCCCCTTTTTTGTTTTGTTTCTTTGTTGATGTCGGCCACCCCCCAAAATTGGGGGAAGTGCCATGGTATATGTGATATATATATATATATATATATATATATATATATATATATATATATATATATATATATATATATATATATATATATATATATAATATATATATATATATATATATATATATATATATATATATATATATATATATATAATATATATATATATATATATATATATATGTATGTATATATATATATATATATATATATATATATATATATATATATATATATATATATATATATATATATGTGTGTGTGTGTGTGTGTGTGTATGTGTGTGTGTGTGTGTATGTGTGTGTATGTATAAGCTGTGCAAAACTTATAGGAACAGGTGATGGTATGCGAGACAAATCCCAGGGAAAAACCGAACTAGCTTTGTATTGCTTTACTTTGATACGGTGTGAATCAAGCAGTACAGAAAAAAAGTACTATACTAAGACGGTAAACCTGACACTAGCATTGATTTGTATTCTCTCTACTAATCTATAGCAATTTCATCACATTACGTAAATAATTGTATTAGTAAATAAGTGAATACTTATATACAAAAATTATCTCAGAACTTTATTTAAATGATATGAGATTGGTTGCCATAAGAATTAGAATTTTTTTTTTTAGGGATTTGTAGTCTTGTAGTTTGTGATCCTAGCCAATTACAGTATGATCTATTCAAGAGAATTTGAATATTTATCATTATATTTATAAAAATTACTAAGTAAATGCTAAGTTTCAAATTGAGATTGTATTTTCAAGGCACATTCAATCTTTAGCATTTAGGTCCCTGATGGCTTAACATGCCAAATATATGAAAAACCAAAAGCAAATTACACTCCATTGAACATGGGAAGTTTTGATTAGGGATCATAGAATACCCTATCGTGAAATGTTTGTCATTTAATTTGGTATTACAATCCCGTTATATAACTTAATCTTAAGGTACAGTTAATGAATGAAGCATAAAATTGACTAAGGTTGTATTTTAGTATGATATACCAGAGCGAACAAGATTTTACTAAGTAGAAGACTGATTGCTACGGAGAATCTGATTATCCGATATGAGGTATATTTGACTGTAAAGATATGATATATATCATCATAAACAATTTACGCTTCATATTTTTCTCATA
>NC_090731.1:59051133-59054580 GCF_036898095.1 Palaemon carinicauda
GGAAAGGCAACCCTTCTGGCTGATGAGTTTGACAGTAAACAGAGTAATGAAAAACTTCATATTCCTCATTCCTGTTTTCCTGAAGTTCAACTAGATAGTTTAGCTTTCCATTCTCAAAAATTTGAAGATCTCTTAATGGGCCTTGATGCTCATGGAGATATAAACCCAAATTGTATTTTCCCTTTGTTTCTATAAAGACTACATATTTCTTAGCTCCAAAGTTATCTGTTCCTCCAGGCAAGTTAAGAAGAAGAAATTTTTTTTTAGCACTTGTTGGAGGATTGGTAAGGGAAGTGTATGATGTGAAGGTGTCTTTGGTAGCTCAAGTCCAGATGAGCACTACACACTTTACATAACTCCCATACTATCTACAGTTCTTTTTTTTTTTTCTTTGGCAAAACGTCTAAATAGGTTTGTTGAAGGGAAAAATCTGTTCCATAGTTTTCAGTTTGACTTTAGAGCATGTGATGGCCTTCTTACAATCTCCAATACTGTACAAAAATCCCCTTACTGGTCAGGCAGGAAGTTTGATAATATTCCTTTAATTCTACATAACTCTTAAAATTTTTGGTGGGATCCTTGACAGAAAATTTACTTTGGAAAAACTCATTAGGTTTGACTCTTCTTCAATTTAACAAAATAATTGGCATATTGAGAAAGTCTTTTGGTGAACTCTATTCTGAAGAAGCGTTTTAATTATTTAAGTTAACCTTGTATCGAGTATTGTTCTGCTGTCTGGTCTTCAGCTGCTGATTCTCATCTTAATTTGTTAGAAAGGAACGTATGGTCTATTAAATTTCTTATTTCGGATCTAGATATTAATTTCTGGCAGTGCCGTTCAATTAGTTCATTATGAATATTACATTGGATTATTCATTATTTTGACCATCCGTGACATTCAGATCTTTCCAGATAAAAGCATCCTGTTCCTATTACTAAGTATGCAGTTAATTCTGATAGTCATGCCATCTCCATCATGAGCCTTAAAACTACACAGTACTCTAAAAGTTTTATTCCAAATGTGAATCGCTTGAACTTTGATAGTTAGAATTAAAATATATATATATATATATATATATATATATATATATATATATATATATATATATATATATATATATATATATATATATATATATATGTTGAACAAGATGGCATAAGTTCTTTTACAGTTTATTTATGAAAGATCTTTTTTAATGTTTTTGCTGCTCTTAAAATATCTTATTTTAATTTTTCATTAGTTCACACAGTTTATTTCCTTCTCTCACAGGGCTATTTCGTCTGTTGGATTAAAACAAAATATCAACCATTTGAGGAAGCTTTTGATTCTGTCAAAACTTGAGCCAGTAATTAAGGCCCTTCAAAAACCAAGAACATAAAAATCTCATGTTAGAACCGTTGAAGATATCTATACAGAAAGCACAACAATCCTAAAACTACATTATTATTATTATTATTATTATTAAATGCTAAGCTACAACCCTAGTTGGAAAAGCAGGATGCTATAAGCCCAGGGGCCCCAACAGGGAAAATAGCCCAGTGAGGAAAGGAAATGAAGAAAAGTAAAATATTTCCTATAAAAACTTTAAAAAAAACTTTAACAAACCAAAAGGAAGGGAAACTAAATAGAAGTGTGCCCGAGTGTACCCTCAAGCACGAGAACTCTAACCAAAGACAATGGAAGACCATGGTACAGAGGTTATGGCACTGCCCAAGACTAGAGAACAATGGTTTGATTTTGGAGTGTCCTTCTCCTAGCAGAGCTGCTTACCATAGCTGAAGAGTCTCTTCTACCCTTACCAAGAGGAAAGTAGCCACTGAACAATTACAGTGCAGTAGTTAACCCCTTCGGTGAAGACGAATATTTTGGCAATCTCAGTGTTGTCAGGTGTATGCGGACAGAGGAGAATCTGTAAAGAATAGGCCAGACTATTCGGTGTCTTTGTAGGCAAAGGGAAAGAACCGTAACCAGAGAGAAGGGTCCTATGTAGTACTGTCTGGCCAGTCAAAGGACCTCATAACTCTCTAGCGGTAGTATCTCAACGGGCAGTTGGTGCCCAGGCCAACCTACTACCTACCAAAGATATCGAGAAAATTCCAGCTGAGAAAGAAGTTAGACAGGAAGAATCCATATCCCGTAAATTATTTACAGTATGCCTAGAAATTTTCGAACATTTAGGTTGGGAAAATATAGAAATTACTATTAATAGGGGACAGAGAAAGTAGAAATATAGAAACGAAAATTAATATGAGTATTGTTCAACTAAACTGCAGAGACAAAAAAATAAGAGTTATGGATAAATATCTATAGATTATTGATGAATATGTGTACTTAGACAGATAATACGTGTTTTCCCAATCCACTGACACCGAAACTACAAGAAGGATAAGTAAGGAATGGGGAGCATTTAGTACACAAACTTAGATAATGAAAAGTAAAATACTACTACAGTAGTCCTACTTGTATTAACTTAGGCATTAGAAACTTGGAGCCGTACTAAAGGTTTAGAACATAGCCTAGTTAAAACTCAAAAAGATATAGAAAGAATGATGATTGGAATAACACCAAGCGACCAAAAAAAAAAAAAAAAAAAAAAGAGCAACATGAACACGAGAGCAAACTTAAGTGAAGAATATTCTAACAACATGTAATAATAAGAAATGGATGTGTGTAGGACATATAATGAGTGGCAGGAAATATATATATATATATATATATATATATATATATATATATATATATATATATATATATATATATATACACACAGTATATATATATATATATGTATATATATATATATATATATATATATATATATATATATATATATATATATATATATATATATATATATATATATATATATACAGTATATATATATATATATATATATATATATATATATATATATATATATATATATATATATATATATATATATATATATATCAAGAATTACGGAGTATATCCCTAGAGGTTTGACAAAAGAAGCAGGAGAAGAAAGAATACACGATGGATTGACGAACTAAGAAAGTTTGCGAGTGTGGACTGGCAAAGAAATACCATAAACATATGTGCAAAGGGAAGGATATGTTTGAGACCTATGCTTTGCAGTGAACAAAATGACGACTGATGATATATATATACATATATATATATATATATATATATATATATATATATATATATATATATATATATATATATATATATATATATATATATATATATATATATATATTTATTATGAGGATGGCTCCCTGGTCTGGGTACTAAAAACTTATTATACTATGGCTCGCGCTTGGGAACCAAGCATGCCTGTATAATGTTATATATACTACGACTGGCAAGTTAATACATGAATTCTGTGACAGTTAAACAACTCATAACATGGCAATATATAAAGCACTGAATATCCTAAAGTCTCTTAAACACAGTCAACA
>NC_090731.1:59055080-59107580 GCF_036898095.1 Palaemon carinicauda
GGGGCTAGTGTTCGATCCCAAGTATGAGGTAGAAATTTATTTCTATTTGAACACGATGTTGTGTTGATATTTATCCATATTGACTCATTAGGGGTAATTTGAATGAATTACTACCAATTGTGTCACGTGGTGGCCCGGGGAATTGGGTAAAACTCGCTGGTAAGAGACTGATGTCTCGCCATGTAAATCCTCGGACAGCTGTTATCGTCAGGTTCCAATTCTTTTTTTGGGCTCTCGTGACATGGTTGGTTTCGAGCTGGCCTTTCATTAGAAAGGGCTAGTGTTCGATCCCAAGTATGAGGTAGAAATTTATTTCTATTTGAACACGATGTTGTGTTGATATTTATCCATATTGACTCATTAGGGGTAATTTGAATGAATTACTACCAATTGTGTCACGTGGCGGCCCGGGAATTGGGTAAAACTCGCTGGTAAGAGACTGATGTCTCGCCAGGTAAATCCTCGGACAGCTGTTAGCGTCAGGTTCCAATTTTTTTTTATGGGCTCTCGTGACATGGTTGGTTTCGACCTGGCCTTTCATTATAAGGGGCTAGTGTTCGATCCCAAGTATGAGGTAGAAATTTATTTCTATTTGAACACTATGTTGTGTTGATATTTATCCATATTGACTCATTAGGGGTAATTTGAATGAATTACTACCAATTGTGTCACGTGGTGGCCCGGGGAATTGGGTAAAACTCGCTGGTAAGAGACTGACGTCTCGCCAGGTAAATCCTCGGACAGCTGTTAGCGTCAGCTTCCAATTCTTTTTACGGGCTCTCTTGATATGGTTGGTTTCGACCTGGCCTTTCATTAGAAGGGGCTAGTTTTCGATCCCAAGTATGAGGTAGAAATTTATTTCTATTTGAACACGATGTTGTGTTGATATTTATCCATATTGACTCATTAGGGGTAATTTGAATGAATTACTACCAATTGTGTCACGTGGTGGCCCGGGGAATTGGGTAAAACTCACTGGTAAGAGACTGATGTCTCGCCAGGTAAATCCTCGGACAGCTGTTAGCGTCAGGTTCCAATTCTTTTCATGGGCTCTCGTGACATGGTTGGTTTCGAACTGGCCTTTCATTAGAAGGGGCTAGTGTTTGATCCCAAGTATGAGGTAGAAATTTATTTCTATTTGAACACGATATTGTGTTGATATTTATCCATATTGACTCATTATTGGTAATTTGAATGCATTACTACCAATTGTGTCACGTGGTGGCCCGGGGAATTGGGTAAAACTCGCTGGTAAGAGACTGATGTCTCGCCAGGTAAATCCTCGGACAGCTGTTAGCGTCAGGTTTCCAATTCTTTTAAGGGCTCTCGTGACATGGTTGGTTTCGACCTGGCCTTTCATTAGAAGGGGCTAGTGTTCGATCCCAAGTATGAGGTAGAAATTTATTTCTATTTGAACACGATGTTGTGTTGATATTTATCCATATTGACTCATTAGGGTAATTTGAATGAATTACTACCAATTGTGTCACGTGTTGGCCCGGGGAATTGGGTAAAACTCGCTGGTAAGAGACTGATGTCTCGCCAGGTAAATCCTCGGACAGCTGTTAGCGTCAGGTTCCAATTCTTTTTATGGGCTCTCGTGACATGGTTGGTTTCGACCTGGCCTTTCATTAGAAGGGGCTAGTGTTCGATCCCAAGTATGAGGTAGAAATTTATTTCTATTTGAACACGATGTTGTGTTGATATTTATCCATATTGACTCATTAGGGGTAATTTGAATGAATTACTACCAATTGTGTCACGTGGTGGCCCGGGGAATTGGCCTTTCTTTAGAAGGGGCTAGTGTTCGATCCCAAGTATGAGGTAGAAATTTATTTCTATTTGAACACGATGTTGTGTTGATATTTATCCATATTGACTCATTAGGGGTAATTTGAATGAATTACTACCAATTGTGTCACGTGGTGGCCCGGGGAATTGGGTAAAACTCGCTGGTAAGAGACTGATGTCTCGCCAGGTAAATTCTCGGACAGCTGTTAGCGTCAGGTTCCAATTCTTTTTATAGGATCTCGTGACATGGTTGGTTTCGACCTGGCCTTTCATTAGAAGGGGCTAGTGTTCGATCCCAAGTATGAGGTAGAAATTTATTTCTATTTGAACACGATGTTGTGTTGATATTTATCCATATTGACTCATTATGGGTAATTTGAATGAATTACTACCAATTGTGTCACGTGTTGGCCCGGGGAATTGGGTAAAACTCGCTGGTAAGAGACTGATGTCTCGCCAGGTAAATCCTCGGACAGCTGTTAGCGTCAGGTTCCAATTCTTTTTATGGGCTCTCGTGACATGGTTGGTTTCGACCTGGCCCTTTCATTAGAAGGGGCTAGTGTTCGATCCCAAGTATGAGGTAGAAATTTATTTCTATTTGAACACGATGTTGTGTTGATATTTATCCATATTGACTCATTAAGGGTAATTTGAATGAATTACTACCAATTGTGTCACGTGGTGGCCCGGGGAATTGGCCTTTCTTTAGAAGGGGCTAGTGTTCGATCCCAAGTATGAGGTAGAAATTTATTTCTATTTGAACACGATGTTGTGTTGATATTTATCCATATTGACTCATTAGGGGTAATTTGAATGAATTACTACCAATTGTGTCACGTGGTGGCCCGGGGAATTGGGTAAAACTCGCTGGTAAGAGACTGATGTCTCGCCAGGTAAATCCTCGGACAGCTGTTAGCGTCAGGTTCCAATTCTTTTTATGGGCTCTCGTGACATGGTTGGTTTCGACCTGGCCTTTCATTAGAAGGGGCTAGTGTTCGATCCCAAGTATGAGGTAGAAATTTATTTCTATTTTAACACAATGTTGTGTTGATATTTATCCATATTGACTCATTAGGGGTAATTTGAATGAATTACTACCAATTGTGTCACGTGGTGGCCCGGGGAATTGGGTAAAACTCGCTGGTAAGAGACTGATGTCTCGCCAGGTAAATTCTCGGACAGCTGTTAGCGTCAGCTTCCAATTCTTTTTATAGGATCTCGTGACAAGGTTGGTTTCGACCTGGCCTTTCATTAGAAGGGGCTAGTGTTCGATCCCAAGTATGAGGTAGAAATTTATTTCTATTTGAACACGATGTTGTGTTGATATTTATCCATATTGACTCATTAGGGGTAATTTGAATGAATTACTACCAATTGTGTCACGTGGTGGCCCGGGGAATTGGGTAAAACTCGCTGGTAAGAGACTGATGTCTCGCCAGGTAAATCCTCGGACAGCTGTTAGCGTCAGGTTCCAATTTTTTTTATGGGCTTTCGTGACATGGTTGGTTTCGACCTGGCCTTTCATTAGAAGGGGCTAGTGTTCGATCCCAAGTATGAGGTAGAAATTTATTTCTATTTGAACTCGATGTTGTGTTGATATTTATCCATATTGACTCATTGGGGGTAATTTGAATGAATTATTACCAATTGTGTCACGTGGTGGTCCGGGGAATTGGGTAAAACTCGCTGGTAAGAGACTGATGTCTCGCCAGGTAAATCCTCGGACAGCTGTTAGCATCAGGTTCCAATTCTTTTTATGGGCTCTCGTGACATGGTTGGTTTCGACCTGGCCTTTCATTAGAAAGGGCTAGTGTTCGATCCCAAGTATGAGGTAGAAATTTATTTCTATTTGAACACGATGTTGTGTTGATATTTATCCATATTGACTCATTAGGGGTAATTTGAATGAATTACTACCAATTGTGTCACGTGGTGGCCCGGGGGAATTGGGTAAAACTCGCTGGTAAGAGACTGATGTCTCGCCAGGTAAATCCTCGGACAGCTGTTAGCGTCAGGTTCCAATTCTTTTTATGGGCTCTCGTGACATGGTTGGTTTCGACCCGGCCTTTCATTAGAAGGGGGCTAGTGTTCGATCCCAAGTATGAGGTAGAAATTTATTTCTATTTGAACAAGATGTTGTGTTGATATTTATCCATATTGACTCATTAGGGGTAATTTGAATGAATTACTACCAATTATGTCACGTGGTGACCCGGGGGAATTGGGTAAAACTCGTTGGTAAGAGACTGATGTCTCGCCAGGTAAATCCTCGGACAGCTGTTAGCGTCAGGTTCCAATTCTTTTTGTGGGCTCTCGTGACATGGTTGGTTTCATCCTGGCCTTTCATTAGAAGGGGCTAGTGTTCGATCCCAAGTATGAGGTAGAAATTTATTTCTATTTGAACACGATGTTGTGTTGATATTTATCCATATTGACTCATTAGGGGTAATTTGAATGAATTACTACCAATTGTGTCACGTGGCGGCCCGGGAATTGGGTAAAACTCGCTGGTAAGAGACTGATGTCTCGCCAGGTAAATCCTCGGACAGCTGTTAGCGTCAGGTTCCAATTTTTTTTATGGGCTCTCGTGACATGGTTGGTTTCGACCTGGCCTTTCATTATAAGGGGCTAGTGTTCGATCCCAAGTATGAGGTAGAAATTTATTTCTATTTGAACACTATGTTGTGTTGATATTTATCCATATTGACTCATTAGGGGTAATTTGAATGAATTACTACCAATTGTGTCACGTGGTGGCCCGGGGAATTGGGTAAAACTCGCTGGTAAGAGACTGACGTCTCGCCAGGTAAATCCTCGGACAGCTGTTATCGTCAGGTTCCAATTCTTTTTATGGGCTCTCGTGACATGGTTGGTTTCGACCTGGCCTTTCATTAGAAAGGGCTAGTGTTCGATCCCAAGTATGAGGTAGAAATTTATTTTTATTTGAACACGATGTTTGTGTTGATATTTATCCATATTGAGTCATTAGGGGTAATTTGAATGAATTACTACCAATTGTGTCACGTGGTGGCCCGGGGAATTGGGTAAAACTCGCTGGTAAGAGGACTGATGTCTCGCCAGGTAAATCCTTGGACAGCTGTTAGCGTCAGCTTCCAATTCTTTTTACGGGCTCTCTTGATATGGTTGGTTTCGACCTGGCCTTTCATTAGAAAGGGCTAGTGTTCGATCCCAAGTATGAGGTAGAAATTTATTTCTATTTGAACACGATGTTGTGTTGATATTTATCCATATTGACTCATTAGGGGTAATTTGAATGAATTACTACCAATTGTGTCACGTGGTGGCCCGGGGAATTGGGTAAAACTCACTGGTAAGAGACTGATGTCTCGCCAGGTAAATCCTCGGACAGCTGTTAGCGTCAGGTTCCAATTCTTTTCATGGGCTCTCGTGACATGGTTGGTTTCGAACTGGCCTTTCATTAGAAGGGGCTAGTGTTTGATCCCAAGTATGAGGTAGAAAATTTATTTCTATTTGAACACGATATTGTGTTGATATTTATCCATATTGACTCATTATTGGTAATTTGAATGCATTACTACCAATTGTGTCACGTGGTGGCCCGGGGAATTGGGTAAAACTCGCTGGTAAGAGACTGATGTCTCGCCAGGTAAATCCTCGGACAGCTGTTAGCGTCAGGTTCCAATTCTTTTTAAGGGCTCTCGTGACATGGTTGGTTTCGACCTGGCCTTTCATTAGAAGGGGCTAGTGTTCGATCCCAAGTATGAGGTAGAAATTTATTTCTATTTGAACACGATGTTGTGTTGATATTTATCCATATTGACTCATTAGGGGTAATTTGAATGAATTACTACCAATTGTGTCACGTGTTGGCCCGGGGAATTGGGTAAAACTCGCTGGTAAGAGACTGATGTCTCGCCAGGTAAATCTTCGGACAGCTGTTAGCGTCAGGTTCCAATTCTTTTTATGGGCTCTCGTGACATGGTTGGTTTCGACCTGGCCTTTCATTAGAAGGGGCTAGTGTTCGATCCCAAGTATGAGGTAGAAATTTATTTCTATTTGAACACGATGTTGTGTTGATATTTATCCATATTGACTCATTAGGGGTAATTTGAATGAATTACTACCAATTGTGTCACGTGGTGGCCCGGGGAATTGGCCTTTCTTTAGAAGGGGCTAGTGTTCGATCCCAAGTATGAGGTAGAAATTTATTTCTATTTGAACACGATGTTGTGTTGATATTTATCCATATTGACTCATTAGGGGTAATTTGAATGAATTACTACCAATTGTGTCACGTGGTGGCCCGGGGAATTGGGTAAAACTCGCTGGTAAGAGACTGATGTCTCGCCAGGTAAATTCTCGGACAGCTGTTAGCGTCAGGTTCCAATTCTTTTTATAGGATCTCGTGACATGGTTGGTTTCGACCTGGCCCTTTCATTAGAAGGGGCTAGTGTTCGATCCCAAGTATGAGGTAGAAATTTATTTCTATTTGAAACACGATGTTGTGTTGATATTTATCCATATTGACTCATTAGGGGTAATTTGAATGAATTACTACCAATTGTGTCACGTGTTGGCCCGGGGAATTGGGTAAAACTCGCTGGTAAGAGACTGATGTCTCGCCAGGTAAATCCTCGGACAGCTGTTAGCGTCAGGTTCCAATTCTTTTTATGGGCTCTCGTGACATGGTGGTTTCGACCTGGCCTTTCATTAGAAGGGGCTAGTGTTCGATCCCAAGTATGAGGTAGAAATTTATTTCTATTTGAACACGATGTTGTGTTGATATTTATCCATATTGACTCATTAAGGGTAATTTGAATGAATTACTACCAATTGTGTCACGTGGTGGCCCGGGGAATTGGCCTTTCTTTAGAAGGGGCTAGTGTTCGATCCCAAGTATGAGGTAGAAATTTATTTCTATTTGAACACGATGTTGTGTTGATATTTATCCATATTGACTCATTAGGGGTAATTTGAATGAATTACTACCAATTGTGTCACGTGGTGGCCCGGGGAATTGGGGTAAAACTCGCTGGTAAGAGACTGATGTCTCGCCAGGTAAATCCTCGGACAGCTGTTAGCGTCAGGTTCCAATTCTTTTTATGGGCTCTCGTGACATGGTTGGTTTCGACCTGGCCTTTCATTAGAAGGGGCTAGTGTTCGATCCCAAGTATGAGGTAGAAATTTATTTCTATTTTAACACAATGTTGTGTTGATATTTATCCATATTGACTCATTAGGGGTAATTTGAATGAATTACTACCAATTGTGTCACGTGGTGGCCCGGGGAATTGGGTAAAACTCGCTGGTAAGAGACTGATGTCTCGCCAGGTAAATTCTCGGACAGCTGTTAGCGTCAGCTTCCAATTCTTTTTATAGGATCTCGTGACAAGGTTGGTTTCGGACCTGGCCTTTCATTAGAAGGGGCTAGTGTTCGATCCCAAGTATGAGGTAGAAATTTATTTCTATTTGAACACGATGTTGTGTTGATATTTATCCATATTGACTCATTAGGGGTAATTTGAATGAATTACTACCAATTGTGTCACGTGGTGGCCAGGGGAATTGGGTAAAACTCGCTGGTAAGAGACTGATGTCTCGCCAGGTAAATCCTCGGACAGCTGTTAGCGTCAGGTTCCAATTTTTTTTATGGGCTTTCGAAACATGGTTGGTTTTCGACCTGGCCTTTCATTAGAAGGGGCTAGTGTTCGATCCCAAGTATGAGGTAGAAATTTATTTCTATTTGAACTCGATGTTGTGTTGATATTTATCCATATTGACTCATTGGGGGTAATTTGAATGAATTATTACCAATTGTGTCACGTGGTGGTCCGGGGAATTGGGTAAAACTCGCTGGTAAGAGACTGATGTCTCGCCAGGTAAATCCTCGGACAGCTGTTAGCATCAGGTTCCAATTCTTTTTATGGGCTCTCGTGACATGGTTGGTTTCGACCTGGCCTTTCATTAGAAAGGGCTAGTGTTCGATCCCAAGTATGAGGTAGAAATTTATTTCTATTTGAACACGATGTTGTGTTGATATTTATCCATATTGACTCATTAGGGGTAATTTGAATGAATTACTACCAATTGTGTCACGTGGTGGCCCGGGGAATTGGGTAAAACTCGCTGGTAAGAGACTGATGTCTCGCCAGGTAAATCCTCGGACAGCTGTTAGCGTCAGGTTCCAATTCTTTTTATGGGCTCTCGTGACATGGTTGGTTTCGACCCGGCCTTTCATTAGAAGGGGCTAGTGTTCGATCCCAAGTATGAGGTAGAAATTTATTTCTATTTGAACAAGATGTTGTGTTGATATTTATCCATATTGACTCATTAGGGGTAATTTGAATGAATTACTACCAATTATGTCACGTGGTGACCCGGGGAATTGGGTAAAACTCGTTGGTAAGAGACTGATGTCTCGCCAGGTAAATCCTCGGACAGCTGTTAGCGTCAGGTTCCAATTCTTTTTATGGGCTCTCGTGACATGGTTGGTTTCATCCTGGCCTTTCATTAGAAGGGGCTAGTGTTCGATCCCAAGTATGAGGTAGAAATTTATTTCTATTTGAACACGATGTTGTGTTGATATTTATCCATATTGACTCATTAGGGGTAATTTGAATGAATTACTACCAATTGTGTCACGTGGCGGCCCGGGAATTGGGTAAAACTTGCTGGTAAGAGACTGATGTCTCGCCAGGTAAATCCTCGGACAGCTGTTAGCGTCAGGTTCCAATTTTTTTTATGGGCTCTCGTGACATGGTTGGTTTCGACCTGGCCTTTCATTATAAGGGGCTAGTGTTCGATCCCAAGTATGAGGTAGAAATTTATTTCTATTTGAACACTATGTTGTGTTGATATTTATCCATATTGACTCATTAGGGGTAATTTGAATGAATTACTACCAATTGTGTCACGTGGTGGCCCGGGGAATTGGGTAAAACTCGCTGGTAAGAGACTGACGTCTCGCCAGGTAAATCCTCGGACAGCTGTTATCGTCAGGTTCCAATTCTTTTTATGGGCTCTCGTGACATGGTTGGTTTCGACCTGGCCTTTCATTAGAAAGGGCTAGTGTTCGATCCCAAGTATGAGGTAGAAATTTATTTCTATTTGAACACGATGTTTGTGTTGATATTTATCCATATTGAGTCATTAGGGGTAATTTGAATGAATTACTACCAATTGTGTCACGTGGTGGCCCGGGGAATTGGGTAAAACTCGCTGGTAAGAGACTGATGTCTCGCCAGGTAAATCCTCGGACAGCTGTTAGCGTCAGCTTCCAATTCTTTTTACGGGCTCTCTTGATATGGTTGGTTTCGACCTGGCCTTTCATTAGAAAGGGCTAGTGTTCGATCCCAAGTATGAGGTAGAAATTTATTTCTATTTGAACACGATGTTGTGTTGATATTTATCCATATTGACTCATTAGGGGTAATTTGAATGAATTACTACCAATTGTGTCACGTGGTGGCCCGGGGAATTGGGTAAAACTCACTGGTAAGAGACTGATGTCTCGCCAGGTAAATCCTCGGACAGCTGTTAGCGTCAGGTTCCAATTCTTTTCATGGGCTCTCGTGACATGGTTGGTTTCGAACTGGCCTTTCATTAGAAGGGGCTAGTGTTTGATCCCAAGTATGAGGTAGAAATTTATTTCTATTTGAACACGATATTGTGTTGATATTTATCCATATTGACTCATTATTGGTAATTTGAATGCATTACTACCAATTGTGTCACGTGGTGGCCCGGGGAATTGGGTAAAACTCGCTGGTAAGAGACTGATGTCTCGCCAGGTAAATCCTCGGACAGCTGTTAGCGTCAGGTTCCAATTCTTTTTAAGGGCTCTCGTGACATGGTTGGTTTCGACCTGGCCTTTCATTAGAAGGGGCTAGTGTTCGATCCCAAGTATGAGGTAGAAATTTATTTCTATTTGAACACGATGTTGTGTTGATATTTATCCATATTGACTCATTAGGGGTAATTTGAATGAATTACTACCAATTGTGTCACGTGTTGGCCCGGGGAATTGGGTAAAACTCGCTGGTAAGAGACTGATGTCTCGCCAGGTAAATCCTCGGACAGCTGTTAGCGTCAGGTTCCAATTCTTTTTATGGGCTCTCGTGACATGGTTGGTTTCGACCTGGCCTTTCATTAGAAGGGGCTAGTGTTCGATCCCAAGTATGAGGTAGAAATTTATTTCTATTTGAACACGATGTTGTGTTGATATTTATCCATATTGACTCATTAAGGGTAATTTGAATGAATTACTACCAATTGTGTCACGTGGTGGCCCGGGGAATTGGCCTTTCTTTAGAAGGGGCTAGTGTTCGATCCCAAGTATGAGGTAGAAATTTATTTCTATTTGAACACGATGTTGTGTTGATATTCATCCATATTGACTCATTAGGGGTAATTTGAATGAATTACTACCAATTGTGTCACGTGGTGGCCCGGGGAATTGGGTAAAACTCGCTGGTAAGAGACTGATGTCTCGCCAGGTAAATTCTCGGACAGCTGTTAGCGTCAGGTTCCAATTCTTTTTATAGGATCTCGTGACATGGTTGGTTTCGACCTGGCCTTTCATTAGAAGGGGCTAGTGTTCGATCCCAAGTATGAGGTAGAAATTTATTTCTATTTGAACACGATGTTGTGTTGATATTTATCCATATTGACTCATTAGGGGTAATTTGAATGAATTACTACCAATTGTGTCACGTGTTGGCCTGGGGAATTGGGTAAAACTCGCTGGTAAGAGACTGATGTCTCGCCAGGTAAATCCTCGGACAGCTGTTAGCGTCAGGTTCCAATTCTTTTTATGGGCTCTCGTGACATGGTTGGTTTCGACCTGGCCTTTCATTAGAAGGGGCTAGTGTTCGATCCCAAGTATGAGGTAGAAATTTATTTCTATTTGAACACGATGTTGTGTTGATATTTATCCATATTGACTCATTAAGGGTAATTTGAATGAATTACTACCAATTGTGTCACGTGGTGGCCCGGGGAATTGGCCTTTCTTTAGAAGGGGCTAGTGTTCGATCCCAAGTATGAGGTAGAAATTTATTTCTATTTGAACACGATGTTGTGTTGATATTTATCCATATTGACTCATTAGGGGTAATTTGAATGAATTACTACCAATTGTGTCACGTGGTGGCCCGGGGAATTGGGTAAAACTCGCTGGTAAGAGACTGATGTCTCGCCAGGTAAATCCTCGGACAGCTGTTAGCGTCAGGTTCCAATTCTTTTTATGGGCTCTCGTGACATGGTTGGTTTCGACCTGGCCTTTCATTAGAAGGGGCTAGTGTTCGATCCCAAGTATGAGGTAGAAATTTATTTCTATTTTAACACAATGTTGTGTTGATATTTATCCATATTGACTCATTAGGGGTAATTTGAATGAATTACTACCAATTGTGTCACGTGGTGGCCCGGGGAATTGGGTAAAACTCGCTGGTAAGAGACTGATGTCTCGCCAGGTAAATTCTCGGACAGCTGTTAGCGTCAGCTTCCAATTCTTTTTATAGGATCTCGTGACAAGGTTGGTTTCGACCTGGCCTTTCATTAGAAGGGGCTAGTGTTCGATCCCAAGTATGAGGTAGAAATTTATTTCTATTTGAACACGATGTTGTGTTGATATTTATCCATATTGACTCATTAGGGGTAATTTGAATGAATTACTACCAATTGTGTCACGTGGTGGCCAGGGGAATTGGGTAAAACTCGCTGGTAAGAGACTGATGTCTCGCCAGGTAAATCCTCGGACAGCTGTTAGCGTCAGGTTCCAATTTTTTTTATGGGCTTTCGTGACATGGTTGGTTTCGACCTGGCCTTTCATTAGAAGGGGCTAGTGTTCGATCCCAAGTATGAGGTAGAAATTTATTTCTATTTGAACTCGATGTTGTGTTGATATTTATCCATATTGACTCATTGGGGGTAATTTGAATGAATTATTACCAATTGTGTCACGTGGTGGTCCGGGGAATTGGGTAAAACTCGCTGGTAAGAGACTGATGTCTCGCCAGGTAAATCCTCGGACAGCTGTTAGCATCAGGTTCCAATTCTTTTTATGGGCTCTCGTGACATGGTTGGTTTCGACCTGGCCTTTCATTAGAAAGGGCTAGTGTTCGATCCCAAGTATGAGATAGAAATTTATTTCTATTTGAACACGATGTTGTGTTGATATTTATCCATATTGACTCATTAGGGGTAATTTGAATGAATTACTACCAATTGTGTCACGTGGTGGCCCGGGGAATTGGGTAAAACTCGCTGGTAAGAGACTGATGTCTCGCCAGGTAAATCCTCGGACAGCTGTTAGCGTCAGGTTCCAATTCTTTTTATGGGCTCTCGTGACATGGTTGGTTTCGACCCGGCCTTTCATTAGAAGGGGCTAGTGTTCGATCCCAAGTATGAGGTAGAAATTTATTTCTATTTGAACAAGATGTTGTGTTGATATTTATCCATATTGACTCATTAGGGGTAATTTGAATGAATTACTACCAATTATGTCACGTGGTGACCCGGGGAATTGGGTAAAACTCGTTGGTAAGAGACTGATGTCTCGCCAGGTAAATCCTCGGACAGCTGTTAGCGTCAGGTTCCAATTCTTTTTGTGGGCTCTCGTGACATGGTTGGTTTCGACCTGGCCTTTCATTAGAAGGGGCTAGTGTTCGATCCCAAGTATGAGGTAGAAATTTATTTCTATTTGAACACGATGTTGTGTTGATATTTATCCATATTGACTCATTAGGGGTAATTTGAATGAATTACTACCAATTGTGTCACGTGGCGGCCCGGGAATTGGGTAAAACTCGCTGGTAAGAGACTGATGTCTCGCCAGGTAAATCCTCGGACAGCTGTTAGCGTCAGGTTCCAATTTTTTTTATGGGCTCTCGTGACATGGTTGGTTTCGACCTGGCCTTTCATTATAAGGGGCTAGTGTTCGATCCCAAGTATGAGGTAGAAATTTATTTCTATTTGAACACTATGTTGTGTTGATATTTATCCATATTGACTCATTAGGGGTAATTTGAATGAATTACTACCAATTGTGTCACGTGGTGGCCCGGGGAATTGGGTAAAACTCGCTGGTAAGAGACTGACGTCTCGCCAGGTAAATCCTCGGACAGCTGTTATCGTCAGGTTCCAATTCTTTTTATGGGCTCTCGTGACATGGTTGGTTTCGACCTGGCCTTTCATTAGAAAGGGCTAGTGTTCGATCCCAAGTATGAGGTAGAAATTTATTTCTATTTGAACACGATGTTTGTGTTGATATTTATCCATATTGAGTCATTAGGGGTAATTTGAATGAATTACTACCAATTGTGTCACGTGGTGGCCCGGGGAATTGGGTAAAACTCGCTGGTAAGAGACTGATGTCTCGCCAGGTAAATCCTCGGACAGCTGTTAGCGTCAGGTTCCAATTCTTTTTATGGGCTCTCGTGACATGGTTGGTTTCGACCTGGCCTTTCATTAGAAGGGGCTAGTGTTCGATCCCAAGTATGAGGTAGAAATTTATTTCTATTTGAACACGATGTGGTGTTGATATTTATCCATATTGACTCATTAGGGGTAATTTGAATGAATTACTACCAATTGTGTCACGTGTTGGCCCGGGGAATTGGGTAAAACTCGCTGGTAAGAGACTGATGTCTCTTCAGGTAAATCCTCATACAGCTGTTAGCGTCAGGTTCCAATTCTTTTTATGGGCTCTCGTGACATGGTTGGTTTCGACCCGGCCTTTCATTAGAAGGGGCTAGTGTTCGATCCCAAGTATGAGGTAGAAATTTATTTCTATTTGAACACGATGTTGTGTTGATATTTATCCATATTGACTCATTAGGGGTAATTTGAATGAATTACTACCAATTGTGTCACGTGGTGGCCCGGGGAATTGGGTAAAACTCGCTGGTAAGAGACTGATGTCTCGCCAGGTAAATCCTCGGACAGCTGTTAGCGTCAGGTTCCAATTCCTTTTATGGGCTCTCGTGACATGGTTGGTTTCGACCTGGCCTTCATTAGAAGGGGCTAGTGTTCGATCCCAAGTATGAGGTAGAAATTTATTTCTATTTGAACACGATGTTGTGTTGATATTTATCCATATTGACTCATTAGGGGTAATTTGAATGAATTACTACCAATTGTGTCACGTGTTGGCCCGGGGAATTGGGTAAAACTCGCTGGTAAGAGACTGATGTCTCGCCAGGTAAATCCTCGGACAGCTGTTATCGTCAGGTTCCAATTCTTTTTATGGGCTCTCGTGACATGGTTGGTTTCGACCTGGCCTTTCATTAGAAAGGGCTAGTGTTCGATCCCAAGTATGAGGTAGAAATTTATTTCTATTTGAACACGATGTTGTGTTGATATTTATCCATATTGACTCATTAGGGGTAATTTGAATGAATTACTACCAATTGTGTCACGTGGTGGCCCGGGGAATTGGGTAAAACTTGCTGGTAAGAGACTGATGTCTCGCCAGGTAAATGCTCGGACAGCTGTTATCGTCAGGTTCCAATTCTTTTTATGGGCTCTCGTGACATGGTTGGTTTCGACCTGGCCTTTCATTAGAAAGGGCTAGTGTTCGATCCCAAGTATGAGGTAGAAATTTATTTCTATTTGAACACGATGTTTGTGTTGATATTTATCCATAGTGAGTCATTAGGGGTAATTTGAATGAATTACTACCAATTGTGTCACGTGGTGGCCCGGGGAATTGGGTAAAACTCGCTGGTAAGAGACTGATGTCTCGCCAGGTAAATCCTCGGACAGCTGTTAGCGTCAGGTTCCAATTCTTTTTATGGGCTCTCGTGACATGGTTGGTTTCGACCTGGCCTTCATTAGAAGGGGCTAGTGTTCGATCCCAAGTATGAGGTAGAAATTTATTTCTATTTGAACACGATGTTGTGTTGATATTTATCCATATTGACTCATTAGGGGTGATTTGAATGAATTACTACCAATTGTGTCACGTGTTGGCCCGGGGAATTGGGTAAAACTCGCTGGTAAGAGACTGATGTCTCGCCAGGTAAATCCTCGGACAGCTGTCAGCGTCAGGTTCCAATTCTTTTTAGGGGCTCTCGTGACATGGTTGGTTTCGACCTGGCCTTTCATTAGAAGGGGCTAGTGTTCGATCCCAAGTATGAGGTAGAAATTTTTTTCTATTTGAACACGATGTTGTGTTGATATTTATCCATATTGACTCATTAGGGGTAATTTGAATGAATTACTACCAATTGTGTCACGTGGTGGCCCGGGGAATTGGCCTTTCTTTAGAAGGGGCTAGTGTTCGATCCCAAGTATGAGGTAAAAATTTATTTCTATTTGAACACGATGTTGTGTTGATATTTATCCATATTGACTCATTAGGGGTAATTTGAATGAATTACTACCAATTGTGTCACGTGGTGGCCCGGGGAATTGGGTAAAACTCGCTGGTAAGAGACTGATGTCTCGCCAGGTAAATCCTCGGACAGCTGTTAGCGTCAGGTTCCAATTCTTTTTATGGGCTCTCGTGACATGGTTGGTTTCGACCTGGCCTTCATTAGAAGGGGCTAGTGTTCGATCCCAAGTATGAGGTAGAAATTTATTTCTATTTGAACACGATGTTGTGTTGATATTTATCCATATTGACTCATTAGGGGTAATTTGAATGAATTACTACCAATTGTGTCACGTGGTGGCCCGGGGAATTGGGTAAAACTCGCTGGTAAGAGACTGATGTCTCGCCATGTAAATCCTCGGACAGCTGTTATCGTCAGCTTCTAATTCTTTTTATAGGATCTCGTGACATGGTTGGTTTCGACCTGGCCTTTCATTAGAAGGGGCTAGTGTTCGATCCCAAGTATGAGGTAGAAATTTATTTCTATTTGAACACGATGTTGTGTTGATATTTATCCATATTGACTCATTAGGGGTAATTTGAATGAATTACTACCAATTGTGTCACGTGGTGGCCAGGGGAATTGGGTAAAACTCGCTGGTAAGAGACTGATGTCTCGCCAGGTAAATCCTCGGACAGCTGTTAGCGTCAGGTTCCAATTCTTTTTATGGGCTCTCGTGACATGGTTGGTTTCGACCTGGCCTTTCATTAGAAGGGGCTAGTGTTCGATCCCAAGTATGAGGTAGAAATTTATTTCTATTTGAACTCGATGTTGTGTTGATATTTATCCATATTGACTCATTGGGGGTAATTTGAATGAATTATTACCAATTGTGTCACGTGGTGGTCCGGGGAATTGGGTAAAACTCGCTGGTAAGAGACTGATGTCTCGCCAGGTAAATCCTCGGACAGCTGTTAGCATCAGGTTCCAATTCTTTTTATGGGCTCTCGTGACATGGTTGGTTTCGACCTGGCCTTTCATTAGAAAGGGCTAGTGTTCGATCCCAAGTATGAGGTAGAAATTTATTTCTATTTGAACACGATGTTGTGTTGATATTTATCCATATTGACTCATTAGGGGTAATTTGAATGAATTACTACCAATTGTGTCACGTGGTGGCCCGGGGAATTGGGTAAAACTCGCTGGTAAGAGACTGATGTCTCGCCAGGTAAATCCTCGGACAGCTGTTAGCGTCAGGTTCCAATTCTTTTTATGGGCTCTCATGACATGGTTGGTTTCGACCCGGCCTTTCATTAGAAGGGGCTAGTGTTCGATCCCAAGTATGAGGTAGAAATTTATTTCTATTTGAACACGATGTTGTGTTGATATTTATCCATATTGACTCATTAGGGGTAATTTGAATGAATAACTACCAATTATGTCACGTGGTGGCCCGGGGAATTGGGTAAAACTTGTTGGTAAGAGACTGATGTCTCGCCAGGTAAATCCTCGGACAGCTGTTAGCGTCAGGTTCCAATCCTTTTTTGGGCTCTCGTGACATGGTTGGTTTCGACCTGGCCTTTCATTAGAAGGGGCTAGTGTTCGATCCCAAGTATGAGGTAGAAATTTATTTCTATTTGAACACGATGTTGTGTTGATATTTATCCATATTGACTCATTAGGGGTAATTTGAATGAATTACTACCAATTGTGTCACGTGGCGGCCCGGGAATTGGGTAAAACTCGCTGGTAAGAGACTGATGTCTCGCCAGGTAAATCCTCGGACAGCTGTTAGCGTCAGGTTCCAATTTTTTTTATGGGCTCTCGTGA
The DNA here is from genome assembly GCF_036898095.1 of Palaemon carinicauda. NCBI lineage: Eukaryota > Metazoa > Arthropoda > Malacostraca > Decapoda > Palaemonidae > Palaemon > Palaemon carinicauda. The sequence continues at coordinate 59,072,000 of NC_090731.1, forward strand.
CATGGTTGGTTTCGACCTGGCCTTTCATTATAAGGGGCTAGTGTTCGATCCCAAGTATGAGGTAGAAATTTATTTCTATTTGAACACTATGTTGTGTTGATATTTATCCATATTGACTCATTAGGGGTAATTTGAATGAATTACTACCAATTGTGTCACGTGGTGGCCCGGGGAATTGGGTAAAACTCGCTGGTAAGAGACTGACGTCTCGCCAGGTAAATCCTCGGACAGCTGTTAGCGTCAGCTTCCAATTCTTTTTATGGGCTCTCTTGATATGGTTGGTTTCGACCTGGCCTTTCATTAGAAGGGGCTAGTTTTCGATCCCAAGTATGAGGTAGAAATTTATTTCTATTTGAACACGATGTTGTGTTGATATTTATCCATATTGACTCATTAGGGGTAATTTGAATGAATTACTACCAATTGTGTCACGTGGTGGCCCGGGGAATTGGGTAAAACTCGCTGGTAAGAGACTGATGTCTCGCCAGGTAAATCCTCGGACAGCTGTTAGCGTCAGGTTCCAATTCTTTTCATGGGCTCTCGTGACATGGTTGGTTTCGAACTGGCCTTTCATTAGAAGGGGCTAGTGTTCGATCCCAAGTATGAGGTAGAAATTTATTTCTATTTGAACACGATGTTGTGTTGATATTTATCCATATTGACTCATTAGGGGTAATTTGAATGAATTACTACCAATTGTGTCACGTGGTGGCCCGGGGAATTGGGTAAAACTCGCTGGTAAGAGACTGATGTCTCGCCAGGTAAATCCTCGGACAGCTGTTATCGTCAGGTTCCAATTCTTTTTATGGGCTCTCGTGACATGGTTGGTTTCGACCTGGCCTTTCATTAGAAAGGGCTAGTGTTCGATCCCAAGTATGAGGTAGAAATTTATTTCTATTTGAACACGATGTTGTGTTGATATTTATCCATATTGACTCATTAGGGGTAATTTGAATGAATTACTACCAATTGTGTCACGTGGTGGCCCGGGGAATTGGGTAAAACTTGCTGGTAAGAGACTGATGTCTCGCCAGGTAAATGCTCGGACAGCTGTTATCGTCAGGTTCCAATTCTTTTTATGGGCTCTCGTGACATGGTTGGTTTCGACCTGGCCTTTCATTAGAAAGGGCTAGTGTTCGATCCCAAGTATGAGGTAGAAATTTATTTCTATTTGAACACGATGTTTGTGTTGATATTTATCCATAGTGAGTCATTAGGGGTAATTTTAATGAATTACTACCAATTGTGTCACGTGGTGGCCCGGGGAATTGGGTAAAACTCGCTGGTAAGAGACTGATGTCTCGCCAGGTAAATCCTCGGACAGCTGTTAGCGTCAGGTTCCAATTCTTTTTATGGGCTCTCGTGACATGGTTGGTTTCGACCTGGCCTTCATTAGAAGGGGCTAGTGTTCGATCCCAAGTATGAGGTAGAAATTTATTTCTATTTGAACACGATGTTGTGTTGATATTTATCCATATTGACTCATTAGGGGTGATTTGAATGAATTACTACCAATTGTGTCACGTGTTGGCCCGGGGAATTGGGTAAAACTCGCTGGTAAGAGACTGATGTCTCGCCAGGTAAATCCTCGGACAGCTGTCAGCATCAGGTTCCAATTCTTTTTAGGGGCTCTCGTGACATGGTTGGTTTCGACCTGGCCTTTCATTAGAAGGGGCTAGTGTTCGATCCCAAGTATGAGGTAGAAATTTTTTTCTATTTGAACACGATGTTGTGTTGATATTTATCCATATTGACTCATTAGGGGTAATTTGAATGAATTACTACCAATTGTGTCACGTAGTGGCCCGGGGAATTGGCCTTTCTTTAGAAGGGGCTAGTGTTCGATCCCAAGTATGAGGTAGAAATTTATTTCTATTTGAACACGATGTTGTGTTGATATTTATCCATATTGACTCATTAGGGGTAATTTGAATGAATTACTACCAATTGTGTCACGTGGTGGCCCGGGGAATTGGGTAAAACTCGCTGGTAAGAGACTGATGTCTCGCCAGGTAAATCCTCGGACAGCTGTTAGCGTCAGGTTCCCATTCTTTTTATGGGCTCTCGTGACATGGTTGGTTTCGACCTGGCCTTCATTAGAAGGGGCTAGTGTTCGATCCCAAGTATGAGGTAGAAATTTATTTCTATTTGAACACGATGTTGTGTTGATATTTATCCATATTGACTCATTAGGGGTAATTTGAATGAATTACTACCAATTGTGTCACGTGGTGGCCAGGGGAATTGGGTAAAACTCGCTGGTAAGAGACTGATGTCTCGCCAGGTAAATCCTCGGACAGCTGTTAGCGTCAGGTTCCAATTCTTTTTATGGGCTCTCGTGACATGGTTGGTTTCGACCTGGCCTTTCATTAGAAGGGGCTAGTGTTCGATCCCAAGTATGAGGTAGAAATTTATTTCTATTTGAACTCGATGTTGTGTTGATATTTATCCATATTGACTCATTGGGGGTAATTTGAATGAATTATTACCAATTGTGTCACGTGGTGGTCCGGGGAATTGGGTAAAACTCGCTGGTAAGAGACTGATGTCTCGCCAGGTAAATCCTTGGACAGCTGTTAGCATCAGGTTCCAATTCTTTTTATGGGCTCTCGTGACATGGTTGGTTTCGACCTGGCCTTTCATTAGAAAGGGCTAGTGTTCGATCCCAAGTATGAGGTAGAAATTTATTTCTATTTGAACACGATGTTGTGTTGATATTTATCCATATTGACTCATTAGGGGTAATTTGAATGAATTACTACCAATTGTGTCACGTGGTGGCCCGGGGAATTGGGTAAAACTCGCTGGTAAGAGACTGATGTCTCGCCAGGTAAATCCTCGGACAGCTGTTAGCGTCAGGTTCCAATTCTTTTTATGGGCTCTCGTGACATGGTTGGTTTCGACCCGGCCTTTCATTAGAAGGGGCTAGTGTTCGATCCCAAGTATGAGGTAGAAATTTATTTCTATTTGAACACGATGTTGTGTTGATATTTATCCATATTGACTCATTAGGGGTAATTTGAATGAATAACTACCAATTATGTCACGTGGTGGCCCGGGGAATTGGGTAAAACTTGTTGGTAAGAGACTGATGTCTCGCCAGGTAAATCCTCGGACAGCTGTTAGCGTCAGGTTCCAATTCTTTTTGTGGGCTCTCGTGACATGGTTGGTTTCGACCTGGCCTTTCATTAGAAGGGGCTAGTGTTCGATCCCAAGTATGAGGTAGAAATTTATTTCTATTTGAACACGATGTTGTGTTGATATTTATCCATATTGACTCATTAGGGGTAATTTGAATGAATTACTACCAATTGTGTCACGTGGCGGCCCGGGAATTGGGTAAAACTCGCTGGTAAGAGACTGATGTCTCGCCAGGTAAATCCTCGGACAGCTGTTAGCGTCAGGTTCCAATTTTTTTTATGGGCTCTCGTGACATGGTTGGTTTCGACCTGGCCTTTCATTATAAGGGGCTAGTGTTCGATCCCAAGTATGAGGTAGAAATTTATTTCTATTTGAACACTATGTTGTGTTGATATTTATCCATATTGACTCATTAGGGGTAATTTGAATGAATTACTACCAATTGTGTCACGTGGTGGCCCGGGGAATTGGGTAAAACTCGCTGGTAAGAGACTGACGTCTCGCCAGGTAAATCCTCGGACAGCTGTTAGCGTCAGCTTCCAATTCTTTTTATGGGCTCTCTTGATATGGTTGGTTTCGACCTGGCCTTTCATTAGAAGGGGCTAGTTTTCGATCCCAAGTATGAGGTAGAAATTTATTTCTATTTGAACACGATGTTGTGTTGATATTTATCCATTTTGACTCATTAGGGGTAATTTGAATGAATTACTACCAATTGTGTCACGTTGTTTCCCGGGGAATTGGGTAAAACTCGCTGGTAAGAGACTGATGTCTCGCCAGGTAAATCCTCGGACAGCTGTTAGCGTCAGGTTCCAATTCTTTTCATGGGCTCTCGTGACATGGTTGGTTTCGAACTGGCCTTTCATTAGAAGGGGCTAGTGTTCGATCCCAAGTATGAGGTAGAAATTTATTTCTATTTGAACACGATATTGTGTTGATATTTATCCATATTGACTCATTATTGGTAATTTGAATGCATTACTACCAATTGTGTCACGTGGTGGCCCGGGGAATTGGGTAAAACTCGCTGGTAAGAGACTGATGTCTCGCCAGGTAAATCCTCGGACAGCTGTTAGCGTCAGGTTCCAATTCTTTTTAAGGGCTCTCGTGACATGGTTGGTTTCGACCTGGCCTTTCATTAGAAGGGGCTAGTGTTCGATCCCAAGTATGAGGTAGAAATTTATTTCTATTTGAACACGATGTTGTGTTGATATTTATCCATATTGACTCATTAGGGGTAATTTGAATGAATTACTACCAATTGTGTCACGTGTTGGCCCGGGGAATTGGGTAAAACTCGCTGGTAAGAGACTGATGTCTCGTCAGGTAAATCCTCGGACAGCTGTTAGCGTCAGGTTCCAATTCTTTTTATGGGCTCTCGTGACATGGTTGGTTTCGACCTGGCCTTTCATTAGAAGGGGCTAGTGTTCGATCCCAAGTATGAGGTAGAAATTTATTTCTATTTGAACACGATGTTGTGTTGATATTTATCCATATTGACTCATTAGGGGTAATTTGAATGAATTACTACCAATTGTGTCACGTGGTGGCCCGGGGAATTGGCCTTTCTTTAGAAGGGGCTAGTGTTCGATCCCAAGTATGAGGTAGAAATTTATTTCTATTTGAACACGATGTTGTGTTGATATTTATCCATATTGACTCATTAGGGGTAATTTGAATGAATTACTACCAATTGTGTCACGTGGTGGCCCGGGGAATTGGGTAAAACTCGCTGGTAAGAGACTGATGTCTCGCCAGGTAAATTCTCGGACAGCTGTTAGCGTCAGGTTCCAATTCTTTTTATAGGATCTCGTGACATGGTTGGTTTCGACCTGGCCTTTCATTAGAAGGGGCTAGTGTTCGATCCCAAGTATGAGGTAGAAATTTATTTCTATTTGAACACGATGTTGTGTTGATATTTATCCATATTGACTCATTAGGGGTAATTTGAATGAATTACTACCAATTGTGTCACGTGTTGGCCCGGGGAATTGGGTAAAACTCGCTGGTAAGAGACTGATGTCTCGCCAGGTAAATCCTCGGACAGCTGTTAGCGTCAGGTTCCAATTCTTTTTATGGGCTCTCGTGACATGGTTGGTTTCGACCTGGCCTTTCATTAGAAGGGGCTAGTGTTCGATCCCAAGTATGAGGTAGAAATTTATTTCTATTTGAACACGATGTTGTGTTGATATTTATCCATATTGACTCACTAGGGGTAATTTGAATGAATTACTACCAATTGTGTCACGTGGTGGCCCGGGGAATTGGCCTTTCTTTAGAAGAGGCTAGTGTTCGATCCCAAGTATGAGGTAGAAATTTATTTCTATTTGAACATGATGTTGTGTTGATATTTATCCATATTGACTCATTAGGGGTAATTTGAATGAATTACTACCAATTGTGTCACGTGGTGGCCCGGGGAATTGGGTAAAACTCGCTGGTAAGAGACTGATGTCTCGCCAGGTAAATCCTCGGACAGCTGTTAGCGTCAGGTTCCAATTCTTTTTATGGGCTCTCGTGACATGGTTGGTTTCGACCTGGCCTTCATTAGAAGGGACTAGTGTTCGATCCCAAGTATGAGGTAGAAATTTACTTCTATTTGAACACAATGTTGTGTTGATATTTATCCATATTGACTCATTAGGGGTAATTTGAATGAATTACTACCAATTGTGTCACGTGGTGGCCCGGGGAATTGGGTAAAACTCGCTGGTAAGAGACTGATGTCTCGCCAGGTAAATTCTCGGACAGCTGTTAGCGTCAGCTTCCAATTCTTTTTATAGGATCTCGTGACATGGTTGGTTTCGACCTGGCCTTTCATTAGAAGGGGCTAGTGTTCGATCCCAAGTATGAGGTAGAAATTTATTTCTATTTGAACACGATGTTGTGTTGATATTTATCCATATTGACTCATTAGGGGTAATTTGAATGAATTACTACCAATTGTGTCACGTGGTGGCCAGGGGAATTGGGTAAAACTCGCTGGTAAGAGACTGATGTCTCGCCAGGTAAATCCTCGGACAGCTGTTAGCGTCAGGTTCCAATTTTTTTTTATGGGCTCTCGTGACATGGTTGGTTTCGACCTGGCCTTTCATTAGAAGGGGCTAGTGTTCGATCCCAAGTATGAGGTAGAAATTTATTTCTATTTGAACTCGATGTTGTGTTGATATTTATCCATATTGACTCATTGGGGGTAATTTGAATGAATTATTACCAATTGTGTCACGTGGTGGCCCGGGGAATTGGGTAAAACTCGCTGGTAAGAGACTGATGTCTCGCCAGGTAAATCCTCGGACAGCTGTTAGCATCAGGTTCCAATTCTTTTTATGGGCTCTCGTGACATGGTTGGTTTCGACCTGGCCTTTCATTAGAAGGGGCTAGTGTTCGATCCCAAGTATGAGGTAGAAATTTATTTCTATTTGAACACGATGTTGTGTTGATATTTATCCATATTGACTCATTAGGGGTAATTTGAATGAATTACTACCAATTGTGTCACGTGGTGGCCCGGGGAATTGGGTAAAACTCGCTGGTAAGAGACTGATGTCTCGCCAGGTAAATCCTCGGACAGCTGTTAGCGTCAGGTTCCAATTCTTTTTATGGGCTCTCGTGACATGGTTGGTTTCGACCTGGCCTTCATTAGAAGGGGCTGGTGTTCGATCCCAAGTATGAGGTAGAAATTTATTTCTATTTGAACACGATGTTGTGTTGATATTTATCCATATTGACTCATTAGGGGTAATTTGAATTAATTACTACCAATTGTGTCACGTGGTGGCCCGGGGAATTGGGTAAAACTCGCTGGTAAGAGACTGATGTCTCGCCAGGTAAATCCTCGGACAGCTGTTATCGTCAGGTTCCAATTTTTTTTATGGGCTCTCGTGATATGGTTGGTTTCGACCTGGCCTTTCATTAGAAAGGGCTAGTGTTCGATCCCAAGTATGAGGTAGAAATTTATTTCTATTTGAACACGATGTTGTGTTGATATTTATCCATATTGACTCATTAGGGGTAATTTGAATGAATTACTACCAATTGTGTCACGTGGTGGCCCGGGGAATTGGGTAAAACTTGCTGGTAAGAGACTGATGTCTCGCCAGGTAAATCCTCGGACAGCTGTTAGCGTCAGGTTCCAATTCTTTTTATGGGCTCTCGTGACATGGTTGGTTTCGACCTGGCCTTTCATTAGAAGGGGCTAGTGTTCAATCCCAAGTATGAGGTAGAAATTTATTTCTATATGAACACGATGTTGTGTTGATATTTATCCATATTGACTCATTAGGGGTAATTTGAATGAATTACTACCAATTGTGTCACGTGGTGGCCCGGGGAATTGGGTAAAACTCGCTGGTAAGAGACTGATGTCTCGCCAGGTAAATCCTCGGACAGCTGTTAGCGTCAGGTTCCAATTCTTTTTATGGGCTCTCTTGACATGGTTGGTTTCGACCTGGCCTTTCATTAGAAGGGGCTAGTGTTCGATCCCAAGTATGAGGTAGAAATTTATTTCTATTTGAACACGATGTTGTGTTGATATTTATCCATATTGACTCATTAGGGGTAATTTGAATGAATTACTACCAATTGTGTCACGTGGTGGCCTGAGGAATTGGGTAAAACTCGCTGGTAAGAGACTGATGTCTCGCCAGGTAAATCCTCGGACAGCTGTTAGCGTCAGGTTCCAATTCTTTTTATGGGCTCTCGTGACATGGTTGGTTTCGACCTGGCCTTTCATTAGAAGGGGCTAGTGTTCGATCCCAAGTATGAGGTAGAAATTTATTTCTATTTGAACACGATGTTGTGTTGATATTTATCCATATTGACTCATTAGGGGTAATTTGAATGAATTACTACCAATTGTTTCACGTGGTGGCCCAGGGAATTGGGTAAAACTCGCTGGTAAGAGACTGATGTCTCGCCAGGTAAATTCTCGGACAGCTGTTAGCGTCAGCTTCCAATTCTTTTTATAGGATCTCGTGACATGGTTGGTTTCGACCTGGCCTTTCATTAGAAGGGGCTAGTGTTCGATCCCAAGTATGAGGTAGAAATTTATTTCTATTTGAACACGATGTTGTGTTGATATTTATCCATATTGACTCATTAGGGGTAATTTGAATGAATTACTACCAATTGTGTCACGTGTTGGCCCGGGGAATTGGGTAAAACTCGCTGGTAAGAGACTGATGTCTCGCCAGGTAAATCCTCGGACAGCTGTTAGCGTAAGGTTCCAATTCTTTTTATGGGCTCTCGTGACATGGTTGGTTTCGACCTGGCCTTTCATTAGAAGGGGCTAGTGTTCGATCCCAAGTATGAGGTAGAAATTTATTTCTATTTGAACACGATGTTGTGTTGATATTTATCCATATTGACTCATTAGGGGTAATTTGAATGAATTACTACCAATTGTGTCACGTGGTGGCCCGGGGAATTGGCCTTTCTTTAGAAGGGGCTAGTGTTCGATCCCAAGTATGAGGTAGAAATTTATTTCTATTTGAACACGATGTTGTGTTGATATTTATCCATATTGACTCATTAGTGGTAATTTGAATGAATTACTACCAATTGTGTCACGTGGTGGCCCGGGGAATTGGGTAAAACTCGCTGGTAAGAGACTGATGTCTCGCCAGGTAAATCCTCGGACAGCTGTTAGCGTCAGGTTCCAATTCTTTTTATGGGCTCTCGTGACATGGTTGGTTTCGACCTGGCCTTCATTAGAAGGGGCTAGTGTTCGATCCCAAGTATGAGGTAGAAATTTATTTCTATTTGAACACGATGTTGTGTTGATATTTATCCATATTGACTCATTAGGGGTAATTTGAATGAATTACTACCAATTGTGTCACGTGGTGGCCCGGGGAATTGGGTAAAACTCGCTGGTAAGAGACTGATGTCTCGCCAGGTAAATCCTCGGACAGCTGTTATCGTCAGGTTCCAATTCTTTTTATGGGCTCTCGTGACATGGTTGGTTTCGACCTGGCCTTTCATTAGAAAGGGCTAGTGTTCGATCCCAAGTATGAGGTAGAAATTTATTTCTATTTGAACACGATGTTGTGTTGATATTTATCCATATTGACTCATTAGGGGTAATTTGAATGAATTACTACCAATTGTGTAACGTGGTGGCCCGGGGAATTGGGTAAAACTTGCTGGTAAGAGACTGATGTCTCGCCAGGTAAATCCTCGGACAGCTGTTATCGTCAGGTTCCAATTCTTTTTATGGGCTCTCGTGACATGGTTGGTTTCGACCTGGCCTTTCATTAGAAAGGGCTAGTGTTCGATCCCAAGTATGAGGTAGAAATTTATTTCTATTTGAACACGATGTTTGTGTTGATATTTATCCATAGTGAGTCATTAGGGGTAATTTGAATGAATTACTACCAATTGTGTCACGTGGTGGCCCGGGGAATTGGGTAAAACTCGCTGGTAAGAGACTGATGTCTCGCCAGGTAAATCCTCGGACAGCTGTTAGCGTCAGGTTCCAATTCTTTTCATAGGCTCTCGTGACATGGTTGGTTTCGACCTGGCCTTTCATTAGAAGGGGCTAGTGTTCGATCCCAAGTATGAGGTAGAAATTTATTTCTATTTGAACACGATGCTGTGTTGATATTTATCCATATTGACTCATTAGGGGTAATTTGAATGAATTACTACCAATTGTGTCACGTGTTGGCCCGGGGAATTGGGTAAAACTCGCTGGTAAGAGACTGATGTCTCGCCAGGTAAATCCTCGGACAGCTGTTAGCGTCAGGTTCCAATTCTTTTTAGGGGCTCTCGTGACATGGTTGGTTTCGACCTGGCCTTTCATTAGAAGGGGCTAGTGTTCGATCCCAAGTATGAGGTAGAAATTTATTTCTATTTGAACACGATGTTGTGTTGATATTTATCCATATTGACTCATTAGGGGTAATTTGAATGAATTACTACCAATTGTGTCACGTGGTGGCCCGGGGAATTGGCCTTTCTTTAGAAGGGGCTAGTGTTCGATCCCAAGTATGAGGTAGAAATTTATTTCTATTTGAACACGATGTTGTGTTGATATTTATCCATATTGACTCATTAGGGGTAATTTGAATGAATTACTACCAATTGTGTCACGTGGTGGCCCGGGGAATTGGGTAAAACTCGCTGGTAAGAGACTGATGTCTCGCCAGGTAAATCCTCGGGCAGCTGTTAGCGTCAGGTTCCAATTCTTTTTATGGGCTCTCGTGACATGGTTGGTTTCGACCTGGCCTTCATTAGAAGGGGCTAGTGTTCGATCCCAAGTATGAGGTAGAAATTTATTTCTATTTGAACACGATGTTGTGTTGATATTTATCCATATTGACTCATTAGGGGTAATTTGAATGAATTACTACCAATTGTGTCACGTGGTGGCCCGGGGAATTGGGTAAAACTCGCTGGTATGAGACTGATGTCTTGCCATGTAAATCCTCGGACAGCTGTTATCGTCAGGTTCCTATTCTTTTTATGGGCTCTCGTGACATGGTTGGTTTCGACCTGGCCTTTCATTAGAAAGGGCTAGTGTTCGATCCCAAGTATGAGGTAGAAATTTATTTCTATTTGAACACAATGTTGTGTTGATATTTATCCATATTGACTCATTAGGGGTAATTTGAATGAATTACTACCAATTGTGTCACGTGGTGGCCCGGGGAATTGGGTAAAACTTGCTGGTAAGAGACTGATGTCTCGCCAGGTAAATCCTCGGACAGCTGTTAGCGTCAGGTTCCAATTCTTTTTATGGGCTCTCGTGACATGGTTGGTTTCGACCTGGCCTTTCATTAGAAGGGGCTAGTGTTCGATCCCAAGTATGAGGTAGAAATTTATTTCTATTTGAACACGATGTTGTGTTGATATTTATCCATATTGACTCATTAGGGGTAATTTGAATGAATTACTACCAATTGTGTCACGTGGTGGCCCGGGGAATTGGGTAAAACTCGCTGGTAAGAGACTGATGTCTCGCCAGGTAAATCCTCGGACAGCTGTTAGCGTCAGGTTCCAATTCTTTTTATGGGCTCTCGTGACATGGTTGGTTTCGACCTGGCCTTTCATTAGAAGGGGCTAGTGTTCGATCCCAAGTATGAGGTAGAAATTTATTTCTATTTGAACACGATGTTGTGTTGATATTTATCCATATTGACTCATTAGGGGTAATTTGAATGAATTACTACCAATTGTGTCACGTGATGGCCCGGGGAATTGGGTAAAACTCGCTGGTAAGAGACTGATGTCTCGCCAGGAAAATCCTCGGACAGCTGTTAGCGTCAGGTTCCAATTCTTTTTATGGGCTCTCGTGACATGGTTGGTTTCGACCTGGCCTTTCATTAGAAGGGGCTAGTGTTCGATCCCAAGTATGAGGTAGAAATTTATTTCTATTTGAACACGATGTTGTGTTGATATTTATCCATATTGACTCATTAGGGGTAATTTGAATGAATTACTACCAATTGTGTCACGTGGTGGCCCGGGGAATTGGGTAAAACTCGCTGGTAAGAGACTGATGTCTCGCCAGGTAAATTCTCGGACAGCTGTTAGCGTCAGCTTCCAATTCTTTTTATAGGATCTCGTGACATGGTTGGTTTCGACCTGGCCTTTCATTAGAAGGGGCTAGTGTTCGATCCCAAGTATGAGGTAGAAATTTATTTCTATTTGAACACGATGTTGTGTTGATATTTATCCATATTGACTCATTAGGGGTAATTTGAATGAATTACTACCAATTGTGTCACGTGGTGGCCAGGGAATTGGGTAAAACTCGCTGGTAAGAGACTGATGTCTCGCCAGGTAAATCCTCGGACAGCTGTTAGCGTCAGGTTCCAATTTTTTTATGGGCTCTCGTGACATGGTTGGTTTCGACCTGGCCTTTCATTAGAAGGGGCTAGTGTTCGATCCCAAGTATGAGGTAGAAATTTATTTCTATTTGAACTCGATGTTGTGTTGATATTTATCCATATTGACTCATTGGGGGTAATTTGAATGAATTATTACCAATTGTGTCACGTGGTGGCCCGGGGAATTGGGTAAAACTCGCTGGTAAGAGACTGATGTCTCGCCAGGTAAATCCTCGGACAGCTGTTAGCATCAGGTTCCAATTCTTTTCATGGGCTCTCGTGACATGGTTGGTTTCGACCTGGCCTTTCATTAGAAAGGGCTAGTGTTCGATCCCAAGTATGAGGTAGAAATTTATTTCTATTTGAACACGATGTTGTGTTGATATTTATCCATATTGACTCATTAGGGGTAATTTGAATGAATTACTACCAATTGTGTCACGTGGTGGCCCGTGGAATTGGGTAAAACTCGCTGGTAAGAGACTGATGTCTCGCCAGGTAAATCCTCGGACAGCTGTTAGCGTCAGGTTCCAATTCTTTTTATGGGCTCTCGTGACATGGTTGGTTTCGACCCGGCCTTTCATTAGAAGGGGCTAGTGTTCGATCCCAAGTATGAGGTAGAAATTTATTTCTATTTGAACACGATGTTGTGTTGATATTTATCCATATTGACTCATTAGGGGTAATTTGAATGAATTACTACCAATTATGTCACGTGGTGGCCCGGGGAATTGGGTAAAACTCGTTGGTAAGAGACTGATGTCTCGCCAGGTAAATCCTCGGACAGCTGTTAGCGTCAGGTTCCAATTTTTTTTATGGGCTCTCGTGACATGGTTGGTTTCGACCTGGCCTTTCATTATAAGGGGCTAGTGTTCGATCCCAAGTATGAGGTAGAAATTTATTTCTATTTGAACACTATGTTGTGTTGATATTTATCCATATTGACTCATTAGGGGTAATTTGAATGAATTACTACCAATTGTGTCACGTGGTGGCCCGGGGAATTGGGTAAAACTCACTGGTAAGAGACTGACGTCTCGCCAGGTAAATCCTCGGACAGCTGTTAGCGTCAGCTTCCAATTCTTTTTATGGGCTCTCGTGATATGGTTGGTTTCGACCTGGCCTTTCATTAGAAGGGGCTAGTTTTCGATCCCAAGTATGAGGTAGAAATTTATTTCTATTTGAACACGATGTTGTGTTGATATTTATCCATATTGACTCATTAGGGGTAATTTGAATGAATTACTACCAATTGTGTCACGTGGTGGCCCGGGGAATTGGGTAAAACTCGCTGGTAAGAGACTGATGTCTCGCCAGGTAAATCCTCGGACAGCTGTTAGCGTCAGGTTCCAATTCTTTTCATGGGCTCTCGTGACATGGTTGGTTTCGACCTGGCCTTTCATTAGAAGGGGCTAGTGTTCGATCCCAAGTATGAGGTAGAAATTTATTTCTATTTGAACACGATATTGTGTTGATATTTATCCATATTGACTCATTATTGGTAATTTGAATGCATTACTACCAATTGTGTCACGTGGTGGCCCGGGGAATTGGGTAAAACTCGCTGGTAAGAGACTGATGTCTCGCCAGGTAAATCCTCGGACAGCTGTTAGCGTCAGGTTCCAATTCTTTTTAAGGGCTCTCGTGACATGGTTGGTTTCGACCTGGCCTTTCATTAGAAGGGGCTAGTGTTCGATCCCAAGTATGAGGTAGAAATTTATTTCTATTTGAACACGATGTTGTGTTGATATTTATCCATATTGACTCATTAGGGGTAATTTGAATGAATTACTACCAATTGTGTCACGTGGTGGCCCGGGGAATTGGGTAAAACTCGCTGGTAAGAGACTGATGTCTCGCCAGGTAAATCCTCGGACAGCTGTTAGCGTCAGGTTCCAATTCTTTTTATGGGCTCTCGTGACATGGTTGGTTTCGACCTGGCCTTTCATTAGAAGGGGCTAGTGTTCGATCCCAAGTATGAGGTAGAAATTTATTTCTATTTGAACACGATGTTGTGTTGATATTTATCCATATTGACTCATTAGGGGTAATTTGAATGAATTACTACCAATTGTGTCACGTGGTGTCCCGGGGAATTGGCCTTTCTTTAGAAGGGGCTAGTGTTCGATCCCAAGTATGAGGTAGAAATTTATTTCTATTTGAACACGATGTTGTGTTGATATTTATCCATATTGACTCATTATGGGTAATTTGAATGAATTACTACCAATTGTGTCACGTGGTGGCCCGGGGAATTGGGTAAAACTCGCTGGTAAGAGACTGATGTCTCGCCAGGTAAATCCTCGGACAGCTGTTAGCGTCAGGTTCCAATTCTTTTTATGGGCTCTCGTGACATGGTTGGTTTCGACCTGGCCTTCATTAGAAGGGGCTAGTGTTCGATCCCAAGTATGAGGTAGAAATTTATTTCTATTTGAACACGATGTTGGGTTGATATTTATCCATATTGACTCATTAGGGGTAATTTGAATGAATTACTACCAATTGTGTCACGTGGTGGCCCGGGGAATTGGGTAAAACTCGCTGGTAAGAGACTGATGTCTCGCCAGGTAAATTCTCGGACAGCTTTTATCGTCAGGTTCCAATTCTTTTTATGGGCTCTCGTGACATGGTTGGTTTCGACCTGGCCTTTCATTAGAAAGGGCTAGTGTTCGATCCCAAGTATGAGGTAGAAATTTATTTCTATTTGAACACGATGTTGTGTTGATATTTATCCATATTGACTCATTAGGGGTAATTTGAATGAATTACTACCAATTGTGTCACGTGGTGGCCCGGGGAATTGGGTAAAACTTGCTGGTAAGAGACTGATTTCTCGCCAGGTAAATCCTCGGACAGCTGTTAGCGTCAGGTTCCAATTCTTTTTATGGGCTCTCGTGACATGGTTGGTTTCGATCTGGCCTTTCATTAGAAGGGGCTAGTGTTCAATCCCAAGTATGAGGTAGAAATTTATTTCTATTTGAACACGATGTTGTGTTGATATTTATCCATATTGACTCATTAGGGGTAATTTGAATGAATTACTACCAATTGTGTCACGTGGTGGCCCGGGGAATTGGGTAAAACTCGCTGGTAAGAGACTGATGTCTCGCCAGGTAAATCCTCGGACAGCTGTTAGCGTCAGGTTCCAATTCTTTTTATGGGCTCTCGTGACATGGTTGGTTTCGACCTGGCCTTTCATTAGAAGGGGCTAGTGTTCGATCCCAAGTATGAGGTAGAAATTTATTTCTATTTGAACACGATGTTGTGTTGATATTTATCCATATTGACTCATTAGGGGTAATTTGAATGAATTACTACCAATTGTGTCACGTGGTGGCCCGGGGAATTGGGTAAAACTCGCTGGTAAGAGACTGATGTCTCGCCAGGTAAATCCTCGGACAGCTGTTAGCGTCAGGTTCCAATTCTTTTTATGGGCTCTCGTGACATGGTTGGTTTCGACCTGGCCTTTCATTAGAAGGGGCTAGTGTTCGATCCCAAGTATGAGGTAGAAATTTATTTCTATTTGAACACGATGTTGTGTTGATATTTATCCATATTGACTCATTAGGGGTAATTTGAATGAATTACTACCAATTGTGTCACGTGGTGTCCCAGGGAATTGGGTAAAACTCGCTGGTAAGAGACTGATGTCTCGCCAGGTAAATTCTCGGACAGCTGTTAGCGTCAGCTTCCAATTCTTTTTATAGGATCTCGTGACATGGTTGGTTTCGACCTGGCCTTTCATTAGAAATGGCTAGTGTTCGATCCCAAGTATGAGGTAGAAATTTATTTCTATTTGAACACGATGTTGTGTTGATATTTATCCATATTGACTCATTAGGGGTAATTTGAATGAATTACTACCAATTGTGTCACGTGGTGGCCCGGGGAATTGGGTAAAACTCGCTGGTAAGAGACTGATGTCTCGCCAGGTAAATCCTTGGACAGCTGTTAGCGTAAGGTTCCAATTCTTTTTATGGGCTCTCGTGACATGGTTGGTTTCGACCTGGCCTTTCATTAGAAGGGGCTAGTGTTCGATCCCAAGTATGAGGTAGAAATTTATTTCTATTTGAACTCGATGTTGTGTTGATATTTATCCATATTGACTCATTAGGGGTAATTTGAATGAATTACTACCAATTGTGTCACGTGGTGGCCCGGGGAATAGGGTAAAACTCGCTGGTAAGAGACTGATGTCTCGCCAGGTAAATCCTCGGACAGCTGTTAGCATCAGGTTCCAATTCTTTTTATGGGCTCTCGTGACATGGTTGGTTTCGATCTGGCCTTTCATTAGAAAGGGCTAGTGTTCGATCCCAAGTATGAGGTAGAAATTTATTTCTATTTGAACACGATGTTGTGTTGATATTTATCCATATTGACTCATTAGGGGTAATTTGAATGAATTACTACCAATTGTGTCACGTGGTGGCCCTGGGAATTGGGTAAAACTCGCTGGTAAGAGACTGATGTCTCGCCAGGTAAATCCTCGGACAGCTGTTAGCGTCAGGTTCCAATTCTTTTTATGGGCTCTCGTGACATGGTTGGTTTCGACCCAGCCTTTCATTAGAAGGGGCTAGTGTTTGATCCCAAGTATGAGGTAGAAATTTATTTCTATTTGAACACGATGTTGTGTTGATATTTATCCATATTGACTCATTAGGGGTAATTTGAATGAATTACTACCAATTGTGTCACGTGGTGGCCCGGGGAATTGGGTAAAACTCGCTGGTAAGAGACTGATGTCTCGCCAGGTAAATCCTCGGACAGCTGTTAGCGTAAGGTTCCAATTCTTTTTATGGGCTCTCGTGACATGGTTGGTTTCGACATGGCCTTTCTTTAGAAGGGGCTAGTGTTCGATCCCAAGTATGAGGTAGAAATTTATTCCTATTTGAGCACGATGTTGTGTTGATATTTATCCATATATATATATATATATATATATATATATATATATATATATATATATATATATATATATATATATATATATATATATATATATATATATATATATATATATATATATCATCAGCAGCAGTAGCAGCAACAGCAGCAGCAGCCATAACTAGTGCACGGCAGGATAAAAGCCTCAGACATGTCCTTCCATTTACGTGTCTTTATGGCTCCCGTATCACAGTCTACACCAGGAATTTTTTATATCTCATCAATCCATCGTCTTCTGTTTTTGTCAATGTCCATCTAATTTCTGTTATTTTCATTATATGTCTCACCCCTGTCCATTTCCTTTTCTCACAAGTTTTTACAATATCTTCTATTTTAAATTGCTTGCTGATACATTTTACTCTTTTTCTCTTTCTTGATGTAGTTCCTTTCAGTATTCTTTCCATAGGTCTTTCAATTGTAACTATCTTATGTATTAAGGCTTTAGTAAGGCTTTAGTAAGTATGTAATGCTTATTCTTCTTTTAATTTCGGTCTTGTGTCCTGAGAGAAGCTTACTGTCTGTCCTAAGTAGAGTACGTATATTTATTAGCAATCTCAAAACGTTCATCCATAACCATTACATGTTCTCTCTTTGCATTTTCTTTGAACATTATCTTGGTTATGCTCATATTTATTTCTAGTCTTACTATTCTGGATTCTCTATTCAAAGGTTCTATTATCTGTTGCGATTCATCCTATAATTCACTAAAGAAAACTACGTTATCTGCAAATCTTGAAATATTAAGGTATTTCTCATGAATACTAATTCTTACATTTTACTAATCTGAATTTTTAAAACTTCTTCTATGCATGTTGTGAATGATTTAGGAGAGATGAGGTCTCCCTGTGTAATACCTTTCTCAATTGGAGTTTTTTTTTACAATATTTTATGTAGTTTTAGGATTGCTCTACTTCCTATATAGATATCTCCAAACATATGATTCATCTATTCCTTGTATATGAAGGGTTTTCATTACTGCTGAAGTTTTGGCGAATCAAAAGTTTTCTTATAATGTATAAATGCCATACATAGTGGTTTACCATACTCTGTTTCTTTTTCCATTGGTTGGTGAATTACATGGATATGGTCATTGTTAAATACCTACTTCTAAAATCAGCCTGCTGTCTTGGTTGATAGTCTAGCTGTCTCTCTATTTATCATAATATGATATTTGTAAATATTTTATATATTATATAAAGGAAACTTATTGGGCCTAATTTTTATTGGATTGATATATTGATAAAGTCTTTCCAATCTGTAGGTGTGGTATATTTTTGCAGATTTTTGGTGTAAAGTTCAGATAGTTTTACAATTATGATATTTTTTTCATTTATAAATCAATAATTTGTTAGGCCATCTTCTCCAGCTGCTTTGGTTCCTTTCTTGCCTTTTAATGCTTTCTTTACTTCTCCTACTGCTATGTTTGGTACCGGCTCAGGTGTTTCATTATTTCTATTGGAAAAGTTATTTGTTATATCACTATTGTATAGAATTGTATAGAAATCTTCTGCAACTTTTATCTATACATATCTATTGTTGATAATATCTCCATTTCTTTAGCGTTTTCTTAATTTTGGGCTGATTATGTTGACGAATATCTTAGGTCTTTAATTTGTTTATTATTTTGAATAGTTCTGCTAATCATATTTCATCTCAGTAATCTTTTACCTTTATTTCCAATCTTTTCTATATTAGTTTTTTTTTTTCATAGATTTCCTTGATCCAGTTTAGGAGCTCCTCCACCCATTTTTTTTTTTTTTTTTTTTTTTTTTTGCTGATTCCATAACAAATTTAGATAGATTACACTTCATTTCTTCTTTACTTGCTACCATTTCATTATGTATCTGGGAGTACCTACTTTGTATTGTTAAACTAAACGCATCAGATTTTTTTCTTATTATAGTAGTTTTTACTGTTTTAAAATTAGTTTCACCTTTCTCTCCCTAGATCTAAGTGCTGTAGATCTTGCTTCTCACCATTCTGTGGTTACTTGATTTTCACTTGCTTAACAATGTCTCATCTTTAACTATATATATATATATATATATATATATATATATATATATATATATATATATATATATATATATATATATATATATATCTATTTATCTATCTATCTATCATATATATATATATATATATATATATATATATATATATATATATATATATATATATATATATATATATATATATATATATATATATATATATATATATCTATCTATCTATTTATCTATCTATCTATCTATATATATATATATATATATATATATATATATATATATATATATATATATATATATATATATATATATATACATATATATCTATGTATGTATGTATGTATGCATCTATCTCTCTATCTATCTATCTATATATCTATCTATCTATCTATCTATCTATATATATATATATATATATATATATATATATATATATATATATATATATATATATATATATATATATATATATATATATATATATATACACGCACACATATCGCAAAACTTAAATGCCCCCCCAAAAAAGGATGCAAGAAATATTTTCACTCAATATTTTAATTTTCCATTTGTATTTGGCATAAATCTACTAAATAAGAAAGAGAAAGTGTCTGTTTATATATATATATATATATATATATATATATATATATATATATATATATATATATATATATATATAAGTGTGTGAATGTATGTGTCTATGTGTGTGTATGTGTGTATATTTCCAGTCAAACTGAGCTCTCCATATTCTGCGGGAATGCGAGTAATCATAACATGGTGGGAGAGGATATGCACGTGTGCACATGTGTATCCCAATTTTTTTACTTGTATAAACGTATGTATCCAATTTGTTTACATGTATAAAGTTATGTATCCAAATTTGTTGACGTGTACAAACTACATTTGTGTCATGCTGTAGAAGAATAAGTGTGCGTTCCATGAGCTTCTCGCAAAAAAAATAAAGAAAAAAAAAAGTCACTCTTTCATCTTTCTGGTTTATTCACAGCACCATTCATCCGGATATGCTATGTTATTAGGCACATTTTCTAGTGGAGATGAATCTACAATGAATAACAGTCAAATACTAGAATGTTTTTAATGTAGTATTACAAGGGTCGCTGGAAAATCAATACTTGATCGCTCGTACATTGTAAATAAAATTTTTGTTCTATTTATTATAAAGCTTAGAACTCTCAGTGGAAGGCAATGATATTATCAACTTCTACAACAGAGATCATATCAAAAGAGGGAACTTAGTTAATTACCAGAACCAATGAGTTACGGTGGTTGGATATCAGCAACTTTTACCTCATTTCCATGTTAAAGAGGTTGGTGCTGATTTCTGTCATTGTTACTAAGAATGGGTAATTTTAATCACATTTAGGGATGGTGGAGGATACTGTAAGATAGAAGGAGAGAAAGTGAGTTACTGCTTATGTTCTCGAAACACAAGCTCTGTTGGATGACGACACATGGTGAAAACACACAAAGACTTTACTGAGTTCTCTTTAGAGATGCTGGTGTCTTTTATACGTTTATCTAATTATTTTCGTATATATTATGGTTGCTCTATCCTAAAAGTACCTTTTATAATTCATGATCTTAAATAGGGATAAAAATAAAAAATCCTGTAGGAATTTAATCCTCTATTGATTCATTAAACTTTCATTATTACCTTTATGTAGAATATTGCTGCATTATTATTATTACTTTTTTTTTATAGTTTAGACCCTTTGTACCGTTTTTTTTTGCTTCTGGTATTTAATACTCATATTCTAAATACATCCAACACCTAAAAAAAAACCTCATTATATCCTCTACAACACGTATAATTCCTTCCTTAAACAAAAATAGCAGTATCTGACAAAACATTACACTCTGATTTCAACGTATCGTGAATAATTTAGGGTAAATCTTCCATTGCTCGGAAATTTTCCAAAAATTAATTTGAAGGCCTTTATAACATGTTTCTCTTTTGATATGCAATGCAATACTCATTTTTTTTTATTTAAATCGACTGAGTGTAAAGCTGGATACATATATTTGAATTTATACGCTATGAACACTCCCAAATAGTCTAAACTCATGTTTTCTATCATAGTTCCAGGGTTTACCCCAATTACATTTCCTATGATATCATTATCCTTTCTCTCTCTTATTGGTTACAGGTAAAATGCGTTTCTTAAAATAAGAAGAAATACATAGCTTAGAATCTAATTCTTAAGCGGCCAGTGAGATGAACCACGTATAATTCTTATAATTAATATCGTCACTGCAGCAGACGTTAAGATTTTACTTGTAACATTACTCTTTCTACCTATTAGGAATAACCTTATTCTGTACTTAAACTCTAAAGGAGAAGGATGCCCTAATTGACGTAGATGATCAACCATGTATTGACATAGCCGTCTCGTCAACAGGTATTCCATCCCATAAATTTCGTTCAATGTAATCTTTTTAATGATTTAGATGATATATCAATCCAAAGCTGGAATGGAAACACACTTTCCCTTTCACTCTTAAATGGATGATAATTATCTACAGTAAAGTTCTCTCTCTCTCTCTCTCTCTCTCTCTCTCTCTCTCTCTCTCTCTCTCTCTCTCTCTCTCTCTCTCTCTCTCTATATATATATATATATATATATATATGTATATATATATATATATATATATATATATATATATATATATATATATATATATATATGTATATATATATATATATATATATATATATATATATATATATATATATATATATATAGACATATATATATATATATATATATATATATATATATATATATATATATATATATATATATATATATATATATATATATATATATATATATATATATATATATATATACCTAGGATTGTTGATGACAAAAAAGTCTCACTCTCTTTTGCGTTGCGTTTACTATCATTGCCCCTTGGCAGATTTCTTAACTAACACGTAGGACTATATAGTTCTAATATTAACTAGTCACGTATGATCTACCTGTATTATGAATTGACTGGATTTTTTTCATCATGCTCTTTAACTAATAAAAGTATTTATACTAGCCTATGATTCATTCAAACATAAAGATGCTAAACATACCAGATAAGCCAAACTAGAGACGATATATTAAATATTTCAACGAATAATGCACTATTATCCAGTTGTAGAGGTTTATGGGTATAATATCCTTTTACGTTTTCGCTACATGTGTCACTCAATAATTATGTAATTCACCCAAGAACATTCTTGGAAAATTGACCGTGCGGAAATGTACTGAACATACTTTAGCGCTTTTGTGATTGATATCACCACTTTCTCTACAAATGTTCACACAGTTTCTACGTAATTCTGGATCCAAACACACTCAGTAGAAGTTCATTGATTCTTTTCCAGAAATGTTCTCAATGGCAATTTCGTTAAGAACACTGAAAAGAGCAGGAAATAAAAAAAAATCGTGATATCTCCCGTCTGTGTTGTTACTGCAAAGCGATAGGTAACCGCATGACGTCATGCGAAGAATGGAAAATGGGGTCGTTGTGTAACTCGCCTTATTCTATTCCATCTTCAAAGATCGTTAGAGAGAAGTCTCTGATATGCAATGTAATTATCGTCGCCAGGTAACTCACAAGGTATTGTGTAAATATTTTGGTATAAACTCCATTTATGGCTTCTTTTTTTCTCAGTTACTAGTACTCTTCACCCGAGATTACTAGGGTCTTGATGCCGGAGGGAGGTAACAATTGCTGTAATTTCCGCTGCATATTGGTTGTATACTGACTCACATTCTATCAAATTGGCAGTTTAGCATTTACTTTGGTTTTACCATTGTTCTCATGATAAATTTCCTTCCTTTATCTTCGTTTTCTACGAAGTGGGAAGAAAGATATATTTGTCATTTTTTTTTTTTATTTATCGTAGTCAGAAGGCCAAACACACACACACACACACACACACACACACACACACACACACACACACACTCATACACAGACGTACACGCTGTACGGCTATTCAAGAAAGGAAAAGCTGAATAAAAATATATAAGACTCTTTTGTGCAGCTTTCGCCTAACAATAGCGCAGACGGCTTTACTTTTATTCATTTTATTGTCTGTTTTTTTTTTTTCTACTTTATATCGTTTATGAGTCCCAGTCCTGCTCTTTGTTACCTATCGGAAAATGGGGGAATTTCTTCGCATGATTTATCTGCTGATTTTTTTTTTCTTTTTTTTTTTTAGGTTTAATTTACAATTCTCTTTCATTCTATTCTTGGATTTTCCTTTCTGCATGAGAGTGATTCTATGTTTACTGATAGTTTAAAATTAGCAGGTCTGTTATACATTAAATTCAATTAAACATTTGTAATAAACATCTTATATATCACTGGGTTAAAGGGTACAATATTCTGTATGAGTTAGATTTTGAATGATCTGGAAAAAATTTCTCCTTTCTTGTAAAGTGTTCTGAAACAACCACTTAAGAAAAAGCATATGTATTGGACTTTGACTTAATAAAAAGGTGGGCCATAACAGATGGAGCGTTAGGTTATGTTGGCTGGGTTACATGGGAAGCTTATGTTTACGCTCAACAATTGGCCAAAATATGACTATACTGACTATCACTAAGAGGAAAGGACAATATGAAATATGATACATTGAACATAGTAATATAAAACGAAATTTTGACGTGATGTCTGGAATGTAAGTGTAAAGCATTTGAGGGAAATCATTTATGTATAATTTGATTCTTCCTGAGAACTGAAGAAGATCGCAGGTGTGATTTCCCTCTAATCTGGCCAATATATTGTGGTAGCAGCTACTTGCTATCAAACGTCACATTTGGGACGAGAAGACATGGCAGAGGCTTCTGACACTGATTAGTTAAATCTTATTCTGTTCGTCGGCATTTAATGGGTGCACTACAAAAGCACAGATTCGAACAGGTTAACGAGTTTGAAACTTGCCCTTACTACAGTTACAAAAGCGAGACAAGATTATTCCCTTTGGACTTGCTATTTCAATGTTTCCATTAGTGTATCTTAATGATTCACAAAGTGTTCACTGTTGTTGTAGCAGCCTGTTGACTGAAATAGTTATCTAATACAATGTGAGCACAATTATGACGAGGATAAAAAAAGAAAAAGAAAAAAACTAAAAAAAAAAAAAAAAACAGCTAATACGGGTAACAGTGAAAAGGAAGGCAGTTGGTGAATTGAACTACAAAAATTCTTTGATAATGAACTTGAATCTACTGATATATGATCGACTGCACACAGTGATATATGCAGATTTAGAAGTTTCCAGACTCAATGTCTCAAGAAATTCCTTTGGCTCTATAAGGATTTTGGCTTGTTTCCTACTTTATCAAAAATGTGATTATTTAGACGATATGTTTTGAAACTATGAAGGTTTAGGATGATGGCCAAGACATAACAAGTTTTTCAGTATCCTTTAAGCGAAGAAAGCGGGTGGGGGAAAGAGTTCAATAATTACGAAAAACATCCAAGAGCCGGGAGTCTTTAAGGGTCTTATCTACGTAGACTTGACCCTATATTCCAGACGTAGAATTTAAGATATGATACATATAAGATCCCTAAAAAAGAAAATCAAAGTAAGCTTTTTTTTTCCAATCGAGTCGGGCGATGAAGGTATTTTTTTTTTTCAATTCTATTCCAAGTCGGAATAAGACGCCATAAAGGGGGAGTATGAAATTAAAGTTATGAGATATCTAATGAATAAAGATTATCCAATAATTCCATGATATACTTCATGATGAAGTTTAGCTTGTATTCAAATGTGTATTGGATTATTTAAACATGAAAAAGATATGGAATGGATCAAACATCAAAATGAATACTCAAAACAAAGGCAACGCTTTCTTCATAAATCAATAATATCATACACAAATAAGAGGACTATTTTACCATGTATATTACTAATTATTTAGCTTTCCTATAATGCAATGAAAAAGGCATGGAATAAAGGTCATCATATATTCAAATCATTATTCTACTTTGCATAAACTTGGCTATAGAAAATGGTACTTTCATATACTCAATTCAGTGTTGTTACAGTTCTATTATATGTAATCACTTTTACTATCCATCAATAGCACACATTCCTTAATAGTAGATAGTACTGCAGCTTCTGGCTAAATGGAACATCAATTACTTGCTAAGCTACAATCCTAGTTGGAAAAGCAGGATACTATAAGCCTAAGGGCTCCAACAGGGAAAATTAGCCCAGTGAGAAAGGAAGCAAGGAAATAAATAAACCACAAGATAAGTAATGAATAATCGAAGTAAAATATTTTGAGAACAGTAACAATACTAAAATAATTCTTTCATATATTAACTATAAACACTAAAAAAAAACAGAAATAGGAAGAGAAATTAAATAGAATAGTTTGCTTGAGTGTAGTCTCAAGCAAGAAAACTATTCCCCAAAACTGTGGAAGACCATGGTACAAAGGCTATAGCACTACCAAAGACTAGAGAACAATGGTTTATTTTAGTGCCCTCCTAAAAGAGCTGCATACCATAGCTAAAGAGTCTCTTCTGCCCTTACCAAGAGAAACGTGGCTACTGGGGATTACAGTGCAGTAGTTGATCAAAAAAGAATTGTTTGGTTAACTAATTGGTCTTAGGTGTAGGAGGACAGTGGAGAATGTATGATAAAGCAGTTAGGTAACAAATGAGAGGTGAGGTAAGTGCAACTAAACTTAGCTGAACAATCATCGAGTTTATATACAGTGACTTGCGAGAAAGAATGTCACAAAACCTCAAACATGCAAAAGCATGAGCTAGTATGATAACGCAGGTTAGTCTATTAACAGTACAGAGAAGAGCGAATGATAAGGTAAGAAATCAATACCGTTACAGTGTACGAGCGTGTATGAAAAACGTACAGTACAAGAATGTGGGAAGCATAAGCCAGGCAAGAAAAAAAATGGGCCGTAACCAGAGAGAGGGTTCTAATGTCATGTCTGGCCAGTCAAAGAACCCAATAACTCTCTATTGGTAGTATCTCAACAGGTGAATGGTGCCCAGGCCTATATACTACCTATTCCAAAGGAAGGGAAATGGAAGGGTGTTAGGGAGGAAAGGCTTATAACATTTATTCAGGAACAGGCGAATGAAAGTCACACCCTACCTACCGATCCCACCCACCTCCACTGCCAGAAACACATCCCACCCACTGCACACCGCCTCACTTAAAGTAAACAAAACCCATTGCAAGCAATATCAGCATCGGCTGCAATATCGATGCAACAGTAGAAATTGAAACATCTCGATGCCAAGTGAGGATGTTTCAGATGTGTGGCCATTTCCCGCTTCAGAAAAATCATGTTGGTCAGACCAAAGGGAAAAATCATGTGGATCAAATATCCGTTGGAAGGTTTTTCATGTGTGATTTGAGAGAGAGAGAGAGAGAGAGAGAGAGAGAGAGAGAGAGAGAGAGAGAGAGAGAGAGAGAGAGAGGGAGGGGAGAGGGGGGGGGGGTGATTTTTGTAATAAAACCCATTCAAGATCGTA
Organism: Palaemon carinicauda; assembly: GCF_036898095.1. NCBI lineage: Eukaryota > Metazoa > Arthropoda > Malacostraca > Decapoda > Palaemonidae > Palaemon > Palaemon carinicauda. The sequence continues at coordinate 59,098,467 of NC_090731.1, forward strand.
TATAGTTCAAAAAGATAGAAAAAATGTAACAAAAACTTATAAAATCTTCGATCATACATTTCCTGGATTAATGTTGATTATAATTAAAGAGGGAGTACTGTTAATAAGCATTTCTTTACGTTCAATAATTCATTCCATTTGGTCATTATTGTCATAAAAGATATATTATCCTTTTCATCATTATTGATATCAAATTTTGTCTGCATTCCTACTGACTAATCAATGCGTTAGAAATTTTGAGGTGAAGTCAATTATAATAACAAATATGATCAAATGGTCACAAATCATCAGATCCGAAGAGTTATTTTACTGATTGTGTTTCAGTGAAGTCATCCAGGTACAGTGATTCATGCTTGAGGGACTGTCTCACCTGAATCCCTTTTCTGTTATTTGAAGAGTATTGTCTCCTTAATGGGATATGGGATGATTATTATTATACCAGGACACACATAATGTATCTATTCACTTTGTATTGGAACACATACGTCCTTATATATATATATATATAATATATATATATATATATATATATATATATATATATATATATATAGTATATATATATATATATATACATAATATATATATATATATATATATATATATATATATATATATATATATATATATATATATATATATATATATATATATATATATATATATATGAATAAATATCAAAACAACACCGTGTTCAAAATAGAAATATATATATCTATACACACACACACACACACATATATATATATATATATATATATTATATATATATATATATATATATATATATTATATATATATATATATATATATATATATATATTATATATATATATATATATATATATATATATGTATATATATATATATATATATATATATACATATATATATATATATATATATATATATATATATATATATATATATATATATATATATATATCGTAATAAGCTTTGATAGTGGTTTGATTTATAGATATTTCCACTTTATTGCAATTATCTTTATAAGGTAACTAATTGTTAATTTTCATGTAATTTTTCCATTCACTGATTTCTGAGAAATAAGTTCTCTTGTTCATCAATCTTTCTTTGAGCATTTACTTCCTTGTGAAACAATTTGTTATTCTACGTCGATTCGATATCTTATCAACTTTTTTCTTTCTTATCCAAGTGGATAAATTTTACTCTCTCACATTGCTTTTTTTAATAAAGTACCCAATCTATAATATACTCCCCTTCTAGATCTCTCTTATATCACGTATGATAAAAAGGACCATTTATGAAAGCATTACAGTAGCTATTTCCCTTATGAGTACAGGATGAATATATGTCTGGTAATCAGGTATCAATTCATATCCATATCTCTGTATTTTTCTGTTATCAAAAATAATTATATAGAAGAGTAAAGCATAATACACTACACTCAGAAACACATTGTTGACAAAGGAATCTAACATAACATTTCCTCAAAGACGTTAACAAAAACTTCCTTTATCAACCTTATTAGTCCCACTCCATAGCAGGGTCAGCCGCTCGAGTCAACTTTCTCCATCTTTTTCTATTCTTTGCATCTTCTTCTACCAGGCTCACCTCACTCCTCTTAACAATCTTGATTGGGTCAACTTCCTCCCTTCTTATTACAGCGCTTCAGAATGTCGGACGTGCATCCCTAGTCTTATCTTTTATACTACATATACTACACGTTCTTATATCTTGACTCTCAACCATTTCCAGTTATGGTATTCCAGTAATCCCTCTTACTATCCTAATCTCAGTTCCTTCTAGCAGTTCCTCCTCTCTCCTCTTAAGAGCCCCCTTTTCTGCCACATAAAATAGCATGTTTTATAAATATTAATTATGATTCTTATTATCATTTCCCTTTCTAAAGAAATTGCAATTGTTTCTCTCCAATTTTGCTAAGCCTCTTTCTTACTCTACCCAACTACTTTCTCAGTACCCCTCTCCTCATTATCATTGATCCAAAGTAGTTAAACAAACTGTTTTGTTTATATAGTCTTCCACATAAATGTTTACTGCGTGTCCTCTACATCAAATTATGAGCTCTCCCTTTCCAATGCTCACCTTCAATCCTTTTTTTCTATGGTCCTTTCCATGATAAAAAACTTTCTTGTAGTTATTCTTTTGAGTCTACTATATTGACTAAATCATCAGCAAACACCAATACCCACAATTCTTGGTTGTTCTCCAATACTGGTGGCAAAATATTTCTAACGATTAAAAAGAAAAAAAAAATTGAACAGCTCCCATATAGGGTACCGTCCACCTATATTTTGTCTGTACTGTGGTTCTTGCCAGTAATTATATCGAACTCATTAACTTTTCTAAGTTTTCTGATACTTAGTTTTGTCTCAAAAAACAATAGCTTAACCTTCATGGTACTCTGTCATATGTCTTTTCAAAATCTAAATACATGTGTGAACTTTCCTTTTTCCTTGTATATACTTCTCTTGGATTTCTCTTGCTTTAAAAATAACAATAGACAAAATTACTTTGATTTTCACATATAAAATAGAAATAAACACTTGCAATATTTGCACAAATGAAGTATTTTGAAGAAGATATTCCTATAAACTCAAAGAGTTAAAGTATGTTTTAGCAACATACACATCGCCCTTAATGTACACAAAAAAGGATAAATCAAAATGTAATATTTCATCCTGTTTAGAATTTGATGTCACTGCTGTTCCCGGGGCAAAGAATTCAGAAATAATATTGTTTGAGTTTTCTTTATTTTTCCGTAAAATCGTTTATAATTTTCATAATATTTTTAGATTATTTTTGTTGATCAGTCTTGTGGTACAAGTAATAGTGTATCATTTAAAATACCTCTCAAGAATGCAGGAATTTGAAATAAATACATTATTGCTCGCACAATATAAGTAAATTTCTAATATTTTATATCAAGTTTAGGACTCTCAAGTGGAAGGCAATGATGTTACCAACAAAAGCCGCAGAAGTAATAACAGAATATGGAGCTTGAATATTAACCAGTATCCAATGAGATATGGAAGTTGAATATTAGCAAGTTTTACCTAATTTCCTTTGCATATATAATTGTTTTAATTTCTATCCTAATTACTATCGAAGGGCAATTCGAGTCACATGTAGGGATGAGTGAGGATACCTTAATTGAGTGCCCAGATAACAACTTTATTTATGGCCTCTTTGGTCGCTTGTTAGTACTCCTTAACCTGAGATTCCTGAGCTCGATCCTGAAGGATGGTAAAATTTCAATTCCACTGTGCATTTGATTGTATATTGACTCCCATCCTAATTAGTTGACAGTATCTTTTTTACTTTAGTTTTTCTATTGTCCTTTTGTTTCACTGTTGTTCATAGGCACCTGGTAATACTCCTTTAAGAGGTCAGGAGTGGAGAATACCTTTGCTTTGTACCAGTAGGATATAACACTGGGGATGTTGGGAAGGAGATAGTGACCCAGTTCTGTCTGCCTGTTCAGATGCCTGTAATCCCCAGAAGGGTGCAGTATGCCATCCTTCTCCAGGACGATGAGCCACATCTACCTAGGGGTGGAATTATGCGAGGAAATCCGCACCACCAGTGGCAATATTACGTTAGCAACAAAGATTTTACAATGGTACTTGGCGCTCCCAATTGATAGTGTGAATTTCTTCTACCCATGGGTGGGGGATCTCAGATCCGTTAGCAGCTACCAGGTGGATGCCAGCATCCTTAGAATGACTACATCATGTCCTGGAGAGTGACCAAGGTAGAAGGGAAGGGCAAAACCAGTCTGCAAAAAAGTGCACACCCGTACCTTCGTCCTGTAATAAGTAAAGATAAGTGACAGGAAAGGCCACTGCCAAAAACAATAGCCTACTTACAGGTTTTTTGGTCACTGATAACCGTCCCCAAATTTCATTACAGCATCCCCGAATCTGGAGTGCTAGCAGCTTAACGGCGACTGATTGGCGTCAGCATGGGGCTGTCGAGGTCGTTGATTGGGGCATGAGCAAAGGGTACCATATATGGGTGGTGGGTGACTTTGTTCCTGCTCCGACAGGTCACAGGGTGGTCGTCTGAGTCACATCACCTTTGGTCAGTGTTAAATAGTAGTCAACTTTATCAGGAATGTAGACATTGATGAAGGTCTTGAAGGTGAGGAGGTGACTGTCCATAATGGCATTGACTTTGATCATTAGATCCTTTATGGACAAGGTATCGACATCTGGGATGTTGGGGCATATAGGTTTTGGTAGGCGTTGAACCCAAAGGGCATGAAGTAGAGCTGTCTGCAGGTGAGCGATACTGGTCATTTCCCTGAGGGCGAAAAAAGCCTTTTGGTACCCGAACGGCTGTTGAGAGACCTGTAAAACCTTGGCTATATGCCACCTGACAATGGTGAGTAATCTTCCAGGTGGTGCATTTTGAGGCTGTTATATGCTATTGAGGCAAGAGTCCTTGGGGATTGATACAAGAAAATAGTCTCCTTTGCTGCTTAAAGGGGTCACACCCTTCAGGCGAGACTGAACTTCAGCGCATTGGAGCCAGATGAACGTTTCTGTGCTGGGGGAGGGATCGATGCAGCATGAGTCACTGTCAGGGTCACTGTCTGGCATCGTAAAAATATTAGGCCGAAGCGGTGGACAAAAAGGCGGTGGGAAGATGGTCCTCTGACTGTCGCTAATTGTTGTAAGGTAGCTGTTATGTACTGTCAGAGATGTGAGGTAAATGTAAGTGGCTTTATTCAAAAAGATAATGAGCATATATTTAAGCAGTTGAGGGCAATAATGGCACAAAAATTCAAACAAAGTGAAACAAGCAATGGCAAGCTTAAACAGATTTTTCTATTATCAGCGTGGGATCGAGGGATAAAAAAATAAGTTATAACATTACAGTATATGAGTGTGTATGAAACATGTACGTTACAGTTGATATGATTTTGTTGAGGTGGCTTAGCATTGAAGAAAAGATGAATAATGGTTTTCGGCTGTAAAACGTGATGAATACAAGAGTTGATGGGTGAAGTGCAAGAAGACGGCAAAAATTTTGGTGGATGGATGAAGTGAAGAAAGTCATTGATGACAGGAGGATAGATGTGACTAGCAAAAAGAACATATTACGAAAAGGTGGCTACCCCAGATCATCTTGGTGACCGCTGACATAGCGGTAATAGGGGAGTCAGCGTTTGATGCTTCATTATTGGTTGAAGGTGTGGGAGGATAGACTTTGGCAGCCTGGCAGTACCAAACAAACTCGGCTGAATCTCTCATCAGGGAAAAAGGAAAGATAGGACAAAAAACCCACTTAGGTTTTTTTTTTTCTTTTTTTTGTACCTCCAAAAATCAAGGGAAGTGCCAGCATATATATATATATATATATATATATATATATATATATATATATTATATATATATATATATATATATATATATATACGGTAAATTTTTCATATTTAGACGTGTTTTTTATATTCATATAAGCCATATACTTTTGGTACATTAATGTCTGGATTCTCTTATATTTCTTCGTGGCCAAGTGGTATGTCAATGTTTATACAAGTTTCTTGGACCAGGGTGCGACTCCCGGCCTGTCAGAAGCTGTTGACTTTGCGTAGATTCGCCCGGGGCTCTGATCCCGAGGTCGTTAAGAGAATCCAGACATTAATGTATAAAAAAATATATGGCAATATATATAAAACAATGTTTCAAAAGGTCCATGGTAAATAAATGCTAAGTTGAGAACAGCCCAAGCTAGAAGCTTCTGGTCTTACTTTTAGGATTATTTCACCAGTTCTAATCTAAATTGCCTTTAATCATCTTAGCTCAAGTTAGCTTTTCTGAGATGAAATACATAGAAATGTTTTCAGTAATCTAACTACCAAATATGAAAATACTTTCCCTGTCATCTGAAATGAAATTTCAACATCTCAAAGTAATTTTGAGCTACTGTGACCCAGTACGGACTTCTGAATGCATTTAATATTGTTACGTCTCCTTTTCGTGGGTCTGTGTTCGAATAGGGATTGAATTTCGTGACTAAATGTAATAATAATGAACGCTTCAGTTACTTCTTGTTAGAATTATCTGTTTTTCTGTCCTTATTACATCATATGCAATAAGTTCAAATAAGAACGAGAAGACTTTCCCTATCTAGATCGTTTCGTTTCAAACTAAATATTTGAGTCAGAGAGAGAGAGAGAGAGAGAGAGAGAGAGAGAGAGAGAGAGAGAGAGAGAGAGAGAGAGAGAGATCTTTTATCAAACATTTCTTACAATTTTCCCTGAAATTTCAGAGGTGATTTTATAATTACTTGAAATAAATTCCTTTTTTTATTCATGTTTCTCTACTCGAAGCACGACATCATAACAGAAAATTAAAAATATCCAGTATGTGAATCAGACATTGTAATCTAATGTGACATCCACCAGAACTGAATATAGATATTTTGCAATGGTAAAAGGTAGGGAATAAATTTACCTATTTGCAGTCAATGGTTCTCTCTGAACTTAATTACAGAGTTAGAAGTTATTTATAAAGTTTATTCGGTATATTTATCGGTGATTAATCTTTAATACAATATGAATTTATGCAAAAGAAATTTTTGTTCGTTTACATCAATATTTTGTGCCTGGTCTGCCATTTTAGAGAGTCAAGGTACTTCAAATAGAGATCTGAGTGTATACTCAGGATTTCTCTAATAGTAAATGTTTTAAATTTTTACAAATTACAAAAGTTCGAGAAAAATACATAGTAAAAAAAATCTACTTTTTCCGAAAGTTAAATTATGCCAACACCCCCTCCACCCACCCACCCCCGCAAAGAAAAAAAAAAAAAAAAAAAAAAAAAAAAAAAAAAAAAAAAAAAAAAACAGCATCATCTATTTATAGCTTTGATATTTAGTATTTGTGTATTTCCAATAGTTTTACAGAGAGTCTCATTTCCTTAATAGAACGCTTCGTGATAACCTACAGAATGTTGCATCCATTCGAAAATAAGAAAAGAAATAAAAATGTCTGAGGTATAAGGAACAATTCAGATTATAGGAATTTGAGACTCATTCAATTAATGTAAAGAAAAGAACATTAATTGCAAGCAACTAATTGCCTCATATTAAATGTTGAGATGAAATTACTTACAGTTGCTTGATGACAATATGAACTCTCTCTCTCTCTCTCTCTCTCTCTCTCTCTCTCTCTCTCTCTCTCTCGATTTTGTTAAACAACGTATTTCACGAATCAAGAAAGTTTCTGATGCAATCATCCATAAATATTTACTTATATCTAAATCAAATTAATACTTTCTTATGGTTAGTATTGATGCCATGATGACATTTTCACTTACTGTACTGTATATGAATGAAAGGAATATAGCGAATCAATAGATGCACGTGAATAATTGCGAACCACTTGTCATTCCAGCGCAGTTACTGAAATCCACTGCAGCGTTTCTTAATTGTGAGTTCAAGTTTTGACCGTTGGAAGGGAGACTTGACTAAGTCAAATGAAACGAAGAAGTGCGACTTAAGGCAGTCTTGAATCATAAGATGATGCTTGATATCATAATATACAATTGGACTCGTGTCTGGGAAATATCATCTTAAAAGTGAACTTTTACGACGTCTATTAAAGAAAAAAGAAAAAAAAAAAAAAAAAAAAAAAAAAAAGGAAAGAGAGAAGGATTCATTTGATATGAAGTAATTTCGTGGACTGATTTGCACGAAACGTATGTCGATAAATCTTATTCTAATTTTGCATTTGTTGGCCTCTCAATTACTTTTGATTGGAATGAAAGTAAAAGAAAGCAGAGGGAAATTCTTGATTTCTATATTGTGGAAAACATAACCTCATACTAGCCGCTTTGTGATCTGATAAGCTATGGATTTGTAATATCATAAGTTGTCGTCATTGACAACGCTAATACACTTGGTAGTTTAGAAGAATATTTTGTTAGTAAAAAAAAAAATTTCTTCATAGTGTCAATAGGTTTATTGCAAGTTTTACATCTACTTGGTTCATATTAGGTGACATGGTGGTTCTTTGGGTATTTGTTTCTCCAATTTCTCTTTCTTCCTTTGTGATTGGATTCTTCACTCTACACTTCCATTATCTTATGGATTAAAGTCAGTTCTATTTACTCTTTCATTAACATCCCAGTCCTTTTATTACAATAACCTTAAATTTCAATTTAATCTACACTCTTTTTATAAATTCTGCTCTAATTATCATTTGGGAATAAGAACCCTATTAACTCTGCAAAATTTACTACCCTGATAGTACATATTCTCTCTCTCTCTCTCTCTCTCTCTCTCTCTCTCTCTCTCTCTCTCTCTCTCTACCAAAAGTACTGTTTGCTCTCTAATACATAAAGTTTACGATTCGAATTCCTTTTCCTCATCTCAGACAGAATCGTAACATATGTGGAACCTGGTAACTTCAGTGACTGATTCTTTCCATCTACCATCAGTCTTCAAAATACTTGTCCTCTTCTGGGTATTCCTTTTAAAAAATTTTCGTCATTTTAGCAGCAGGCCTATTTCGTCTTTCGTAAACGTGTTTTTCCAATTCCTCAATTCTCTCTTATTTTCGGTTTTCGTATTTATTTCATTCATATATCATGGGTATTTGCCCATAAAGCTTTTTTTTTTTTTTTTTTTTTTTGGGGGGGGGGGGGGGGGGCTTTAACAGTAAATGTTGAGAAAATAAAATTCGATTGTCTTATCAATAACGTAATATCGATGCCGGCTCTGAAATACAAAAGCATGTGGTAAAAATATAACTATCAAAGAAAGAACAATACAGGAACGTTAAAGCCAATTAAAAAATCAGGAGAACATAAACTTTGGAAGCAGTAAACAGGTTCACAAAAGATTAAATCTTTCTATATCTGCCACAACCAAAACAATTTCCCATCTAGTTTCCCCTAAAACATTGCACTGAACACCTTTCCTTTTGAAAGAAACGTTTTTTTTTTTTTTCTTCCCTATTTAATTTTCCACTAACTTAAAGAACTTATTTGTCAAGGATTTACGCCCAAATCCTCAGCCTTTCACAGATGGAGGGGATGGAGGGTTTGACTGCTTAATCCAAAAAATCCAACACATTTCAGTAAAATTCATTACTCTTCAAAG
>NC_090731.1:59112580-59122580 GCF_036898095.1 Palaemon carinicauda
TTAGTAGAGAAGGCTTCAGTCTATCTTTATCTGCAAGATGGTTCCTCCCCCTAATGCATCATAATCGTTAAATTTTCAAAGTCTTTCAATACTAATTTTTCTCACAAACCAATAGGCTAATCTTCATGATACTCTGTCGTATAGCTTTTAGAGATCCACAATATATGTGTAAATTTCCTTTTTTCCTTGTATTTAATTCTGTGGGACTTGTCTTAATATGCAAATATTATCCACTGTTCTCTTTCGTGTCACTTATGCTAATGCATAGCTATTAACTCTCTCAGCCTTCTTTCAACTATTTCTAGTATCTTAATTACAGGTTCTATAAGTTTTATTCCTTTGAAGGGTCCCACTGTTTAACACGTCTCATTTTCTATATACATTTTAATCATCAATCTCTCCTCTACGTCCCAGATCATTTCTAGTAGCGTATGCAGCCACTCTGCCTACATTTCCCAAAGTATTAATCATGTCTATCGTTACCTCTGATTTGCCTGCAGCTTTATTTACTTTCCTTTTTGTGGTAGAATTCTCAACTCGACCCTCTCTGAGGTTTTGCTATTATTCTTTCTAATTTTCAGTGCTTAATAGTTGTGGAAAATGTCCTTGCTATCTTTTCTAGACTGCTATATTTTTGTTTTAAAGGTTCAGAAAGTCTATCATAAAAGTCAATTACCTGAATTTTTTAAATTAGAGTTCTTTTAGGACAAAAACTCAAATAGTTTTAAGAATAATAATAATCAGAGTTATAAAGAAAGACAATCAAAAGATTAAATTCTATTCATTCTGAGCTCTTCTAGATCTCCTTCATCGTATCATTTTTTTTTTTTTTTTTTTTTTTGCGGCGGGCCCTCCGTAATGGAAATATACCATATCTAATTTCTATGTGCCGTAGCACATTAAGTAGATATTCTAATTAAGTAGTAGATATATATGTATATATAACCTCGATAAATTACATATTAAAAATTATGAGAGTAATAATATTTATAAATACTGATATTACTACTCATATCACTATTCATTTCAAGCTCTTAAGACATATACTTCCTCAACAGTCATGGCGAGATATTAGATATGTTCATCCTCATCTTTACCCATTACTACCTCTCCTACATCCCGCCTGTCTATTTTTTCTCCATTATGTAATTCTGTCGATTATTTTTCCTCCCTCCAGTGCTCCCATTGTTAAATTCTCATTTATTTCAAACTGCAGAAAATCAATCAAAAAACGGTATTCAATTATCTGAAATGCGCTGTCTTAGCTTTCATCTAGATATATGACTTAAATAGTTTTAATAATGATAATGACCAGGACTGGCGATGGTTACAGAGTAAAAAAAAAAAAGAAAAAAGTCAAATGGTTAAATGATACGGATTGGTTTCAAAAACATAATATTATTTCATACCTAAAGGGAATTTATACTTTTTTACAAACAAAAAATCACTTAGCAAATCAAGAGACATGAAGCAGGTTTTATAACCAAAACTTTACATTTCGATCTAAACTCGCTTTAGATAAATCGGGAGAAAGCTCAAAAGTACCGTATTCAATTATAGAAACACCCAATCGTCTTTAGACGATTAGGTGTTGCTACAGGCAGAGCACGGGTCTAAATTATGCTGTTGGTTTCGATCAACAGATATCGTTAATAACAAGTTACACTTCTTTTATTAAAGCAATTCACGAAATAAATGGTACCATTCTTGGACACTTATATCAATAATTTAGTATCAAAAGCAATTCAAACCAAAACCAAAAAAAAAAAAAAAAAAAAAAAAAGGGTACTAGACTAGACAGTTGCATTAACACTTCAGTAAGTTAAACGCAACAAAGTAAATTATTGAGATCAGTGACGTATTAGAGAATCGCGTTACCAATAGTCTAAAGTTGACTTAACTTTCCAGAATGTTGTGGATTTCCCATACTATAGACTATTCCGTGGTGTGGTCTTCAATGCAAAGCCAGCCTTTATACACCAGGCTATGTTGTTTTGTAATTCTTTATAACGTCATACCTCACAAAACCTCGTTCGCAAAATTTTTCTCGTAAGGATCTTAGTAAAAGAACTTCAAGATATCATAGGAGGTAACTAAAATATTCTTATTCACTTGGTAAAAACACTTTCGCAATGAAACCCATATTTTGTAATCAAGATTAATTTCCAATAACGCCATTTTCTTTATAAAATTCTAGACGTCCTGCATTGTTAAAGATTTTTCCTGCCCTTAATAAAAACCAGTGCACATTAGATTTCCTTCCATTGCAGTCGATTCATTAGAAATAATAATTCGTTTACGGTACAGATATTTAAACAAATGAGCAATTAAATAACAATAAATCTATGATAGCAATAATAATCATATATACTATCGAATTCAATACTCATATCACCGTAATAATCATAAATTCTTAAGACGTGCGTAATAATCCTTATTTCGAGAGATTATTGCTAACACCCACCATATCATACAAGTCTATTTGCATCTCTGTTTGGAATCGCTAAAATTCTATTCATTTTCCTCTTTATCCGTCCCATGTTCCTCATTAGTGTGGTAATTGTTGTATTCTTCCCACCTTCATCTTGCTACACTATTTTCCTTCACAGCTGTTTCAGTATATTTTTTCCACTACCCTGTTTGCCATTTGTTCTCCCAAACACCTTTGTTGCTTTTGTTACTACAATCTATTTCAAAACATCCAATATCTCTATTTCATTATTGCTTTCTACCTAGAATCTGCTGCCACCAGTTTATGTTAAGCCACAATAGATACACAGAAATGTTAACGCCTAAATATTGCGTATTGGTAAACAACATAGATATTAATCTTTTAGCTTCATGATGTTTCAAACACTATTTAATTTGTCCGCCTGTGTAGTACCGTCTGTATATCAACAGAACAAAAATTCCTTATTATGATATTGATTTCTCAATAATTCATATGTTCAGCAATCAGTTCCTCTTGAAGCAAAAGGGTCTCTCTCTCTCTCTCTCTCTCTCTCTCTCTCTCTCTCTCTCTCTCTCTCAGATATAAATGTTCAACCTAGAAAGAGATCTTTCTACATCCCAATGATCCCAAGAAGGCAAGCGTTGTGATTGAGCCAAGTCCCGTCATGGGAATGGCAGGGCGACGATATGCAAAGAATCTTCCCTTGCCTTTTCTGTGTGCTTCTCCTTTTTGTGCACTGGGAGAATATTTCTTATTTGAAATACCTGAAGTTAATATACGTTCTTGGGTAATTACAGTCTTCGACATTTACTCAAGTTCATTTTTTTTTTTATCAAAAGGCAACACTCATATTACCTCTTTGATGATGTTGATATTAAAGTGATGGGTGGTGCTGGGGTGGGGGCTGCAATGTGAAAGATCCTTTGGACTGTTATCTAATATTGTAAAAAGTAATTCAATTTTAACGTAGATTCTAGTTGATTACAAAGAAACTTTGGCAAAATGGAATTGCTATACTGCTTTCAGTATACTACATAGAATAAGCGTTAGTATATAGCGCGATTTTTCTGCTGTTTATCTTTTTAATCACCCACATTTTTCAACGCCTGTCGGTTTTTTAAAATCTCTCTCTCTCTCTCTCTCTCTCTCTCTCTCACTCTCTCTCTCTCCTTACGAATAAGGAAATATCTAATAAATCCTATTACTTCTACTATTTAATTATAAAACGAAATATGTTCAATCTAATATTTGCTGACACTGATTTCTGCGGTTACCTAAAATCAAGAAATTCCAGCGCAGGAAAGCGGGGGAAAAATAACGCTTGGGAAAAAACGTAAGAAAAAACGCGCCTGAAATATATTTCCCTCCATCGGAATATTTCAATTTGCTTAGTTGTATCGATATTGAAACTGATGTTGATATTTCTAGTGATATATTTTGTTCGTTGTTCGTAGAGTACTTTCAATTGTTTTCATTGATTAAACTTGGTCGTCACCTTTATTTTATCTCGCCCCGCACCCCCATTATTTATTTTTTTTTCTAGTAGAGCCTTTACCCAAGTTCACACCTTCCTTTTTTATATAATACATTACTACTTAACATTCGATTATAATTAAAAGAGTTAGAGACTAAAACATGTCACAGATATTTTCCCTCTGAAAAGAGAATTTCCCAACGCAAGTAATCAACAGCTAAACAACGATCAAAGCAAAATCAATATCTAAGGTAATGTTTATGATACTTCTGTCAATGAGATTCAACTCCCTTTAGTGCAACGTAAGCAGGGTTACTATTGTATTGTTTTTGGTCATTTTATCAAAGCGGAATTCTGATTTTTTAATATGATCCTAGTGAACGAATTTGAAAGAAAAAAATGGTGATTAAATTTAAAATATTAACAAATATGCTTCTTTTTATTTGATAATCAGCCCAAGAGTAAAAAAGAAAATGCAGAATTAATGCTTCTATCTACTAGCTAAAAAAATATCTATAACAATCCATGCAATCTCTAACCAATGCAATACGGAAGGTTATGCCACCAAAAATAATTCATTTGTTTCCACTATGTAAATTCATTTTGTAACTGTGTGGGAATCCAAGGGTCTCGTGGGCTATTGTTGTTCTTACAGTGATACTGGACGCAGTGGTTACCAGAATTTAGATTTACAATATCTTTAATAAATGTAGCGCTTATAAAATAGAACATAAAAACTATTAATGGTAAAGAAACAGCAGCATACGAAAGAAGAAGTAAAGATAGTCTACTTATATATCCAGATCGTTAGTAGGTAATAATATATTAGTGAAAATGTTCTGAATATATGAAATATACAGACATATCCACCCAGTCCTATCTCACAAATATGAACTGAGGCCTTAAAGACCGAAATCAAAAGGCGAAATAAAACCTTTTATTTAGTCTGGCTATATGAAGATAAACAGAAAATTTTTTCTTTTGAATTAAATATTGAAGAAAAGCCTAGTAAAATGAAGAGGTTAAATCCCACATGAATAATAGTATATATATATATATATATATATGTATCTATATATATATTTATATATATATATATATATATAGGGATACATATATATATATATATATATATACACGTATATATATATATATATATATCTATATATATATATGTATATATATATATATATATCTATCTATAAATATATATATATATATATATATATAGATATATATATATATATATATATATATTTATATATATATATATATATATATATGGATAAATATCACACAATATCGTGTTCAAATAGAAATAAATTTCTACCTCATACTTGGGATCGAACGCTATACATATATATATATTATATATATATGGTGGCTTAAATAATTCCTTGGGGTTTTATAATTGTTTTAACATATACTTTATTTATTTCTAAATCATAATGAGCTGCGTATACTAATTTTCAATTCTTCTATTTCCAACTATTAGTCAGAGTATGTCTGTTGCTTCGTCGTTTGAAAATTGTACTTGAAATATGAACTCTGTATTTCAAAAAAATGTTCCAGCTTTTCTATTAATATCTCATATTTTTTTTTATTCTTTTACTTAAATGATGGTACAGTGCAGCTATAATAGCAACGATATCCAAGAGGTTTCTTGTTTTAGGTTCATATCTACTCTTGACCCCATATGACAGAAGAAGAATGGAAGATATGGTTTATAATGGAATCAAATTGGCCTTCAAATATGCAGGTGTGAAAGTTACTGGTTTGGTGTCACATTAGTACTGAGAAAAGGATATCCTATGTTGTCTTTAGCCTTCAGTATCAGAAGTCAGAACGACATAAGAAATATTTCCAATAAGTTTCTTTAAAATAATGAAGCGATAACATTAAGCCTACGTGGCAGAAGTTCATATTAAGAATTTGATATGATATTAATCTGTTTTTGAACCCGATTTTTTCCTTTTTTTTAATTGAAACACAAAAATATCACATCCATTTGAGTAATTATGGCCAGAACTGTTGGTCAGTGGAGCACTAAGAAAAACTTTTGCGATATTTTTATTTAAATCAAAACGTAAAATCCAATGTATACTTACATAAGCAAGTATTGTAAGAACTATCTAACAAACGCGAACAAATAGCATTTGTGTTACGTTCTTGTTATAGATAATATTTTAATATTTAAACCACTCCGTTGATGATGCCTGTAACATCGGTAAGAACATCAACTTGAGTAACATTAGTGAAAAAAATGCATAACATCTAATGTTCTATAAAAAAGTTGTTACTGAACATACAAAAAAAAAAAGAGAGAGAGAGAGAGAAAAAAAAAAAACACACATAAACCCAGGGACTCGAAACAAAAGGAAAATAACATATTCTTTTCAGCAAACGTACTATATTTTTACATCTGTTGTCAAAAGAAAAAGGATATTACATTTTAAATTGTTTGATATGAAATTTTCCATTTACCTATTTTTTCCTTGCGTTTATGCGAACCTGTTTTTGAAATATTTTATAATGTCATATGATAAGGTTTCTTTTACACAGTTTTTATATTCTTTCTTTTTCTTTTAATAACAATATTAAAAAAAACGTGACTTGCATTTAGGCCACCTGCACTCGTTAGCAAATTTGTCTTGTTTAGTAACTTTTATCTTGTAATTGTCATATCTACAGCATCGTAATTGTTCAATGGTTACTTTCCACTTGGTAAGGGTAGAAGAGACTTTTTAGCTATGGTCAGCAGCTCTCCTTGGAGAAGGACACTCTAAAATCAAACCATTGTTTTCTATTCTTGAGTAGTGCCATATTCTCTATACTATTGTCCTTCCACTGTTTGGGTTAGAGTTTTCTTGCTTGAGGGTACATTCAGGTGCACTATTCAGTCAGTCTTCTTATTTCCTTTCCTCGGTGGGGCTATATTCCTTGTTGGATCCCTTATAGGTCTAATAACATCTTTTTTTTTTTTTCAACTAGGGTTGTAACCTAGCTAATAATAATAATAATAATAATAATAATAATAATAATAATAATAATAATAATAATAATAATAAGTCATTCACCTGTGATGTAGTTATTTTTGTAGTTAACGTGTACAGTTTAAAGATCCGTTTGATGCTGGGAAAGAATAAGTGGATGTGCTTCCATTGGCCCTCCAGCTTGGAAAAAAAAAAAAAAAAAAAAAAAAAAAAAAAAAAAAAAAAAAAGAGGGCTGTTTCATCTTTTTCGTGTATTAACAAAACCATTTTAACCAAATGTGTTTACATTACATTACATTATTAAAAAGTCCGTGTAATAACAGTCAAGTACTAGATTGTTGATTTAATGTTGGTTTGCAAGAGTCTGTGGAATTATTCATAGACATTATGAAACAATCACTTTGCCATTAGTAGTTTCTAATTACGTGGTTACCACTGTTTCATGCAAGTGTTTTTTTCCAGCCTGTAAAATAATGAAGTTTTTTTAATAAGTAAAGAATTCGAATTAGGAAAATAAGAGGAATGAAATATTCTATGATCATACTGTCGGCATCAGGGTTAGAGGGAGTCAAAGTTGAATTACAATTTGCATGATTGAAGGAAAAGAAATATCAATCAAAGTCAGTTGATTTTTTACGAATGTTTATTCCGGGTATGGAGACAATAACGTTCCTATGATGTAAACCAACAGAAAAGAAAAACAGTTTTATTTTCTTCTCATCGGAACAGCATCGATGTCACGTAAAGGGAGGATAGATAATCTCATAGTAAAATAAATTATGAACTAAATACGGATATCATAGATTAACACCTTATAAAGAATATAAAAAAAAAAAATACTTTTATTTTACATATAACATAGAAATAAACGCTTGAAACATTATCACAAATGAAACCTTTTAAAAGATATTCCCATAAACTAAAGAGTCAATGTATGTTTTAGCAACATAAACATTACTCCTAATCTAGCCCACCTCCCTCCAACCCCCCCCCCCCCCAAAAAAAAAAAAATAAATAAATAAATAAAAATATGTTATCCAAACGTTTGGGATTTGATTTTACCGTCATCCCCAGAGCGAAGAATTCAGAAATACTCGTAATTTTGTTGAGCTTATAATTTCCATAACATTATCAAAGTAATATGGTTGAAATTAATGTAGATCACTCACACAATATAGACAATGTTATTCTATCTCTTATCAACATGTGAAATTTAAAGTGGGAGGCAATGATGCTACCAACTAATTATATAGAAGTAATAACTGCATAGGGAACTTGAGTAATTATCCAGTACCCAATGAGTTATGGTAGTTTAATATCAGAACTTTTTACCCAATTGTCATTGCTCTTAGAATTGTGTGTTAATTTTTATAATATTGCTAGAGAGGAGTAACTCGAGTCACATGTAGGGGATGGGTGAGGATACAGCTGGAGAAAAGTCTCTCAAATGCCAGTTAATCACCCTGGCCAGGTAACTCACCAGGTAGTGTGTAAATTCCTTGGTATCCACTCCATTTAAGGCTTCTTTTGCTTCACTTGGTAGTACTCCTTCACCCGAGATTCCTAGGATCGGTCCAAGGGGAAGGAAAATTTATAGAAAAAAAAAAAATTGAAATTCTTTATGTCTTATCAGCTGGTTTTAACGGAGGTTTTCTTTATATATTTCTTTATTTCTTGTTTTGAATTTTCGTTTTTAAATGCAAATGATCCTAAATTTATCATTAGTTTGAAATTGGAAATTCATATAAATCAAAGTCGAAGTTATATTTGTAATAAACACTTCATACACATCACTTGGAAAATGACATGATGAAACTTTGGTATACCATCATACCATCTTACACATCTATGCAATAGAAAAAGAAAAAAAAATCTTAAATGTTATTTACTTTTTTATCTGTCTTTATGCTGTCTCTGCGATTTCATTTGGAAAAGGAAAAAATGGCAAAGGATTTCTTCACAATAATTGGTGAAATCTCATTCGGTTTGGTGGTATTTATTTAACTATATGCCGGCGTTAAGATTCAATCACTAGATAGTTTTTGGGTTCTTTGACTGGCCAGACATTCTCTCTGGTTATGGCTCATTTTCCCTTTGCCAAAACGTATCCCGAAAAGTATGGACTATTCTTTCCCTATCCTCTTTTGTCCTCTTACACTTGAAAACACTGACGCTACCAACTCTTCTAGGCGACGGACGCTTTAAAATCAAACCATTGTTCTCTAGTCTTGGGTATTCATGAGTAGTCATTGGGTAGAATTCTCTTGCTTGATGATACGCTCGTGCACACTTGTCAAGCTTATTTCTCTTCCTTATGTATGAAAAATATATTTTCATTGTATTATTTTACTTGTGATATTTTTTTTTTACTTCAATATTTCTCACGTTGTTTATTAATTTTCTTATTTCATTTAATTTTAATTTCACAATTTTCTCTGACGGAACCCTTGAGCCTATTGAATCCTGTTTTTATCCAACTAGGTTTGTAGCTTAGCAAGTAATAATAATAATAATAATAATAATAATAATAATAATAATAATAATAATAATAATAATAATAATAATAATAAAAATAATAATTCTCTCAACCTTGTCTAAAACCAAAAAATTCCTATTTTATCTAATCGTCACATCATCATAGAAATCTCTGTAATAAAAAAACCATACTATGTTTTCTTGTTGTTATCTTTTTAACATATTTAATAATTTACTGCAATATTTCCCATATTTTTATTTGTGGAACACTAAAGAAATTTTCGTCGCAGTATCATCTAGGCCATTCCATACATCATCAGGTGATATTTATTTTGACGATTTGTTGTGAAAATGAGAAGTTTTAGGATGAGGAGCAACATATTTCAAGTTCCTCACCGAGTTCCTTCAGTATCCTCAAGATGAGGGAATGGTGAAAAAGGGTCAGTTAGTTATGAAGATTTTCTAACAATACAGTATAGAACTAAAAAAAAAAAAGAAAAAAAAATGAAATAGTTGAAATTTGGCTTTGATAATATTATTCTCATTTAATTTCAGTGACTGGACTATTTTATGATTTTTTTTTTTTGCATCTGAAGGATCATAGAT